>NC_141606.1:30229556-30529556 GCF_047967505.1 Dipteris shenzhenensis | reverse complement strand
CAAGATTTTGTAGCTCTCTCATGCTATGGCGCAACCATCATCAAGGTTGTTTAAAGGTTCTTGCATCTCCACTTCTGTCATGAATTTGATTGCTGAGCTCACCTATATGCTAATCTTCATCGCAGTTTCTCCGTTTGGCCATGACAATATTCTATATGGTAGCCTAGAGTGTCAATTTTGCAATTTCTTATGCTTCTACATAGTATTGTTCATTGCTCGGGTGTATGCCATCATGGGTGTGCAAAAGTAGCTCCTTGTTTGTTCACGAGTTTAGAGTGACTCCCACATATACAGTTTGAGTCTTATTAGCTCTTCATTTGCTGCAAAGCTTTTCTACTGCTCGCCTCAAGAGCTTCTTTATACACAGATCGCACAACTTATCTTGTTCTTTGTTTGAGCCCATCAAAGTCTACATTCTAGCTCAGTGGACTTTTCTTACCTCGTTCAAACTCATCTTCTTGTAGTGTGGATCTTCCTCTAGATCTTTGAAGCTCTTGTTTGAGCTTTCTCTAAGCTCCCTTTGTTGAATGCAGTTGCTTTTTCCTTTGAAGCAAGTTCTTTGTATTCTCTTGCTGGATCTTTCTTATTAAGTGTGTTTTTTTTCCCCTTTCTTCTTGAAGGACCTTCTCAAGGCATATAGAGTCCTTCAGACTTGAAATAACTAGAGAGAGTGGAAATGACAAAAGACTCCACTGACCAACCCTTGCAAACCTTGCAAAACTGTATTAACATAACCTAGGGATACGCCCTAAGCAAACACATAGTAAATCTTTGAGCAAAACTCTCCACAAGCTTCTCAGCAACCCTTGCACAATAATCTTGATGGAACTTCTAACAAGAATTTGAAAATGCAGCCAATGGGAGAAGGAAAATACATTCCCTACCACAGAGTGTCTCCCCCAATAGTGTCGCTTCACTAACTTTGAAAATTTAAGAGTCACTAACACACAATATGAACTCTCACCTACCAGGCAAGACCTTAAATACTCTAATACCATGTGAAAGAGGATACATAGTCCAAGATCAATACAGCAAAGAGGATGACAAAGAACACACATAGTTGGTATACAAAATGTGCACTCTATCATATCAAAAAGATGAACATGATACAATATACACTGAACCCTAAGTGGGCTTTCGTAATAAGTACATAAGGACTATTCACATAGGGACTTAGGAACCCTTCTAGAGTCCTCTATCGTCCTATCCATCTACCCATATATTGCAACAACACATGTACGTGGATGATGGACCAGCCCAATGACCCATATACTACAATAGAACACTCCTTTCTTGAAAAGATTCTCTAACTTTTATATTTCAAAAGAAGAGTAGAGGGTTCTCTATAGTGGACTGCCTTTGGAAATGCATGGTTTAAGGTTGCAAGTGCCAAAAGAAAAGGAAATGTCTTTCACTTTGGAGCTCTCAAAACTTTGACCTATGCACGGTCCTCACTACTAGCTCGGACCAAAACCAAATAAGTGCTAAGAATTGCCTTTATAATCCTAGAAGCTAAGAGCTTATGAGTAGTTTGCAAAATGTCAACACTTAGACCTCCCTCCTCCTTGGGTTATGCGCAGAAGGACCATTTGACAAGTGAGAACTTGTTTTAATTGATGTTCCTTCCCCATAAAAAGGACATGCAATGCCTAATGAACTTCTTAAGCCCAGAGACAGTGGGCCACCAACACAAAAGATAGAAGATTGCAACATGATAAACATGGCAATTTATGACCACATTGTTCTAGCTAGGTTTGCTTGAAAAACCCCTCCACTTGTCAAGATTTTGTTTAATTCTAACTAGGAACCATTCCCATCTTTCCTTCATATATACATCAAAGCCCATTAGGATCCCTAGTAGTCTGGAGAAAGTGCCTTTGGCCAACTTGAAGCACCATAGTTGTTTCAATAATGCTTGGTCATTCGCTATTGTAAGGGTACAATACCATATTTTGGAATAATTGATAACTAGCCTTGATGCAATGCAGAAGTTGATGGCATTCCAACACTCCAGCTCACATTTGTGTCTCTAGTAAACTATTGATTGACAAGCTATTTACCTGAGGAAAGTGTAATGCCCTTCCAATTGTTGATGTAAGAGCCAGCCTTGAGCATCATCTGCTATGGCAAACAAGAGGGGGAAGCAAGTGGACAACTTGTCTTATGGATCTTTTGAGGAGAAAATGTTGTGTCATTTGTCCAGCAATAGCATTTGTGAACAGTTGCTTGACATAAGAAACAAATATAGGCCCAAGTTCCATGTCCTATATAGCTAGAATTAGAAAGTCCCATTCTAGCCTATCAACCTTGAGGAAGAATATGTCATGTTATGTGTCCTTTGCATACTCACAATCCCTAAGACACTATTTTTTTTGCTAAGAGAATGCTCCACGATGAATTCCTTCCCAATTTGTCAAAGACAACGTATCACATGGGAATTAGGATAGTGCACTTGACATCGCTGCACTTAAATAATGGTGGTGAAGCTTCAGTGAACACATATTTAGAGAAAAATGGGTGCTACACAATCATGATGTGTCACTAGTCTCAACAACAAGTGCTTTTTCTCCATTGAAGGTACTAATATTGTCCATTTCAAATGCAAGGAGTAGTTCCAAGATGAACTAGGAGTCTTTTTAGGAAAAATGATGGAAAAGGAAATAGTGTTATCCTTGTATGAAGATATCCTACAGGTCTTCTGAACATATACATTTTAATCAATGCAGTCGGTTAGATATACTTTGAATTAGAGTGGTAGGTTTGAAGTAAGGCTATAATAAAGGCCCAATTGAATAAAAGAAGTTGTTATACATAGTTAGAACATAAATGTTTGAATCATAGTAGTTGATTACAAGTCAGACTATAATTGAATTAGAGTACTTGTCACGAGTAGTTAGAACATATTAGAGTTAGTTGGTTATAAGTCAGGCTATAATAAAGGCCCAATTGAAGTCAACATGTGGGCAGTTGTAATTCATAGCTAATTGTTAGTGCAATGTACAATGTAGTCAATCTTTGTCTAGCCTCCCCTCCCTTAGACTCGTGGCAATTTTCTTAGGTGTTTCCTTCAAACTCTCAACAATCTTATTATCTTCTATCATGGCCAATCTTCATTGGGGATAGAGTGTGGCATTACATGGGCTATAATTTCCTTTCTCACCTAGTTACAACATTGGGGACAATTTGCTTGATCAATATTATAGGGATCAACTCGCTTGTTACATGCTTGATCTCACTATCTCGCTCTCAAGTAGTGGCTCGACAACTTTGATTTCAACTAGAAAAAAAGGCGCTTCTCCTAGTGATCGAGTAGACCTCATGTTGGAACGAGGGTCAACTTGGCTGCTACTAAATGCCCACTCTTACTATCTCATCCCTCTAGGCATGCTTTAATGAATTCATAATGCCATGAAGTTAGTCATGAAAATGGATCCAAATTAGAAATCCTGGCAAAGAGTTACGAGCATTTTTAATGTCAAATTTCTAAGAGGACTAAAAAAAGATTTCATTAAAGCTCACGTTATTGAAAGACGACTATTGGATAGGGATTAGATCCAAACAGGTTATTCACTTGAACATGATGAACTAAACTAAGGTATATAAGTCTTTGTTTCTCCCTAAACCATACATTACCAATACCATCCCACCAAATCCATGCCCCCCATAGATTTGGAACGTGTTCCAAAATCGCATGCTCTCGACCAAACTATGGGGGACTAGTTCAACTAGTTCCATTTTGATTGTGTGAGTCCTATATAGGAGTGGGCATGACGCATGCGTGGTAGCTCATTCTCTAAGTATCTAATGCTGTAAAGATAGGTTGCCCCACTTCTCCTCTTCTAGGAGCCTCTTCTCCATGCATCTCCTCCATGGGCCTCATGCTCGTCGTCCCCATAACATTCTCTCTATAGGCATCCACTTTTTCTCCTCTCCATGCCTTTTTTTATGAGAATGCTTCCCAAATGATGCCATAGACCTTTTTCTCAATTTCCCCCCAATTCTCAGGGTGTGCTTCCATTGTTTCTATGTGATGGGCTTGTTGCATGGAGATGAGGACCTTCAAAACTTTAAGAGTAAATCTCAATTGACCAATCAACCCAATGTTGATTGGGCAACTTAGACTCTTACTTGTCCCTCTTAGTTGCCCAATCACCCACACCTTCTTGGGTTGAATCCCAACCAAATATTCAACAACTCACCATATATAGAAATAAAATTTTATAATCTTGTAGCGCAGTAACAAATCGACCCCACTTTCCAAGAATGTTGTTGCCATCTCTTGGTACCGAGTGGCAAGAGGAGATCTTGACTCATTTACTAATTGCTAGAATTAAGAAAATAAATTTCTCTCTTCACCCATTCTCTTTAGCATCTTGAAAATGATGTGCGATCCTTATTATACTTCGAGATTATAAGAAAATTACTCATTAAAATGTATTTGAACAGTTTCATGACCATACCATACATATATGCATGCTATAAGCATGGTGGTTCAGAATTCCTTGATAATTGTATACAATGTGGGCTTGAAAATGTGCATGTCCCACCACACAAATGATGTCTGATCATTATGAATCGTTGTGAGTATAAGATCCCATCTTGACTTTGAGAGGTAGCTAGCTGATGGACTGCAAGTAAAGAAAACATTTGGGTACACATTGGGAAGGGGGGCTTAGGTTTGATGGTTGTAGGGAAGGTCCTCGGTACTTTCACCTCTGGCTATTATTGGGATGTTGTTAAGGGGAAAGGTGTCGACCCAAGACATTCTAGGCAATGCGGTAGGGAGGGGGGCAATATGGCATGCTAGCATGCCCTTACCAACGATGGCTCATTTGGGCAATTACAGACTTGTCAAGTGGCTGCGCAAAAAAAAGGGCCACTACGCATCGCTCGCCAGAAGCTGACTTTTAGCTCATAGCAGGAATTGAACCTCTCCTAGCCAATAGCAAGATCTTCTAGCTTGTGCATTTATGGTACTCTTTTTTATTGTTGTAGTGTCTGCCTGGTGTGTAATGACATGCCACCACCCATCCCTTTTCTAGCTTGGGTGGGCATCGGATGGTGTGTACCTTGAGGGTGGGTCTGCACGACCTACTTGGCCATCGTCCAAAGTGGAGTACACATTTGTAGTCCTACTTGGTCCAATATGTGAGATAGGCCCAAACGCTGACACAAAATCCTTGGGCGAGCGAAGAAAAAGCCCACGAAATGCACAACCTTTGATGCAATTAAAGGGCAACCTTTATTTTAAAACATGACCACCAGGTGGTGTGAATCGTCACACCCAACGGCCATCCTGCTTGTAAAGGGCCTGGGTCGGCCAAGATGTAATAGCAGCCATGATCAAGCCACATTCAGAAGGGAATGTGACCGGCTCATTTGCGCCTCCCCCTTGGCCCTCCTCACGACCCTCCACGTGGGAGAATGGGCCTCCCCAAGGTCCTCCACGTGGGGGAATGGCCCGTGGTTGACGCTTTCCTGGTCGAAAAGTGCCGAGCCAATGGCTCACGGCGGCTGGTGGCCACTAGCCATCGACTAGGCATTGTTCTTCAAGAAAGGGGGCACGTTCCACATTTTCTTCCTCCGTGGCCAGTTGGCGTGTGAACTCGGCCCGAGTGTGCGGCGGCGATTTAGGAGACGGTGTGATGTGGCAGACACGGCTGCAGTGATGGCAACTCGCAGGGTGGCGTGCATCAACGATTCTGTCCGAACTGTTTTGACACGTACATCAAACGTTTCTGAAAGATTTTTTCTTTGTTGAATCATCGTCTCTGAGGGGCAGCTATAAATTCTTGTTCCTTGGAATCAGATGTCCTCCACACATTCGAAATTCTCGGTTGATCACACAGTTTTCTGCCGATGGAACCCCCCAGCCTCAGCGCCGTTGCTTGCTCCTTCCTGTTTTTCCTTGGATCGTGCCTCGCCCTTTGGATCTTGCAAGAATTTCGGTGGAGGCCCCGCTCTCTCCGGCGGATCATGGAACGCCAAGGTCTTAGAGGCCCGCCTTTTCGTTTCGTCGTGGGCAACACGTTGGACGTGTTTGCTATGCGACGGGATTCGATGAAGGAGGACATGCCATCCGTTACTCACGACATTGGAAGCAGGGTTTGCCCGGATCTCAAGCTTTGGACTAAATTGTATGGTAAGTGCACTTCGTTCGAGTTGGTTATTGTTGGAAACGAAATCATTATCTTTGGTGTCTCTTCTCGTCTTGCTGCCACGGATCACTGCTGGGTCCGCATCCTCCCTCCCCTGTAATTCTTTCTGGACTTAAGAGGCAAGAGTTGCAGTGACTTCCATTATCTCCCGACGATAACGACACATTTGGGGATAACCTTGGAATAAAACTTAAGCCTCCTCGATCCATGACATCCAAGCATTGCACAGAATGCCTAGTTTTCAAAGGAAAACTTTAGACTTTCTCCTCCATATTTGATGATAGATAACAACCATGGTACATTCCATGATCGTAAGACAAATGACATTGAAGGGGCAACCACCGAAGGGTCTTTGTCTCTAGTAGAACGCTCCAACAATGAAGTCGTGCGTCTCAGCTTGCATTTTGCTCAGAGCTTTTCGTTTAGGAGGGCAGTTTGTCTTCACAAGCAAGTGTAAATTGGATGATGAGAGCATTGGACTAATTTTGTAATCAACCTTCCCCTTAGATGCTAGTCTTATGCAATCACCTCGATTGGACAAAGGAAGCCGTTTTTGCATAAATGTATGCGCCTAGTTTATACAATGATTCATACGAACCCTTTGGCATTGGGAACGTGACCTTAGCTACTCCTTGTTACGCATAATGAAATTAATGTTTTGTGATTATCACTTGGCTTTTAGATGACTAGTTTGTGCATACGATTTGGATTACTTAAGTGTAATCCTCCTTCTTCTTGGTACAAAACAAGTTCTTGGTGACAAATTGTCCTTATACTAAGCATAGTTACCAGGGAACGGGACGTTCCGGGAAGGGGGAACGGAAACGTGAACTAGAATACCACTTCATACACGACACACAATCATATGACATCAAACTATGCTAGAAAATTAACATTTTACAGCTTGAAGGTTTCTATACAAGCTCTAAAATACGCATTTGAAACTTTCGAAGAGAAAAACAAAAAACACCATTGTGGATTGTTTGGGCAATATTACTTCCTTAGGAGAAACATTTGGAATCTTTGAAAGATTCCACCCAAAAAGGGGCCGTTTTGAAAGATATTAGAGAAGTCTGAAAGATTTAGATGCTCGTTTGGGAGAGACAAAAATGAAATCGTTTAGACTTCACAAGCAATTGTAGCTTGAATGAAGAGATTTTGGACTAGTTTTTGATTAGCCATCTCCTTTAGTGCTAGCCTTCGTCATGGCTGAGTTTGCCCTTCACCTCCGGAGTGCTGACAGAAACTCAGTTTGAAGACTTCGTATAAATGGATGCTCAAGTATGTGTGGGTGTGTGGATATGTACGTGTGATAGCATACACACACACACACACACACACACACACACTATTCTACACCCACTGTTGGGCGTTGATAATGTCAATGGGGATGTCATAGTAGCTAGTCCTGCTATGCATGATGGAGTTCATGGTTTTCGACCCTACGAGTGACTATCATGAGATTGAAATTGCACTATGTTGTGTTTTTAGAGGATGAGTTTGGAAATGTTTTTGGATTCATCTAGGTATATGCTTTTGTTGTATTAGTGGACATGCAAATTTCACCTTGTGACGTTTTCGTCCATGTTGTAGCCTGTTGGTATTGCGATAATTCTTTCTATCTTAAATGGTACGTTGCCCTATCAGCTAGATTTAGATGCTCGTTTGGGAGAGACTATATTGAAATCATTTAGACTTCACAAGTAATTGTAGTTTTGATTACCTTCTCCTTTAGTGCTAGCCTTCGTCATGTCTAACTCTGCCCTTCACCTCCAGAGTGCCTACAAAAACTCAGTACGAAGACTTTGTGTAAATGGATGCTCAAGTATGTGTGGGTGTGTGGATTTGTATGTGCGAAAGTATTTTTTAAAATACTATGGTCTACACCCATTGTTGGGCGATGATGATGTCAGTGGTGGGGATGTCATCATAGTTGGTTCCGCACTTGTATGGTTGGCTGAAACATACGCATATGAAATAATTATTCCGTACACGTATGGTATGGCCAATCATACTTGGCTTTTTTTGAGGAGAAAACAGGGTTTCCAAACCTTTATGAAAATGCTTTGAAATCAATTTCTTGACTTTAAAATTAATACAAATTTGAAGTCTTAAGTTTGAAGTTAAAACTTTTGTAGCTCTCTGCCAATAAAAAATAAAATGTGCACAATATATATATATATATATATATATATATATATAGAGATTTGTAAAATTAGGGTGATGTATGATTCAGCCCCCATACTCCAATCATACTTTCCTACCCGTATGCCGTATGCGTATGGTAACGTATGGAACAAACTATGAATGTCATAGTACCTAGTCCCTGCTATGCGTGATGGAGTTCATGGTTTTCAACCCTATGAGTGACTTTCATGAGATTGAAACTGCACTATGTTGTGTTTTCAAAGGATGAGTTTGGGAATAATTCTTGGATTCACCTAGGTATATAATTCTGTCGTATTAGCGAACATGCAAATTTCACCTTGTGAAGTTTTTATCCATGTTGCGGCTTGCTAGTATTGCGATAATTCTTTCTATCTTAAATGGTGCATTGCCCTATTAAGTAGATTTAGATGCTCGTTTGGGAGAGACTCAAATGAAATGATTAAGACTTCACAAGCAGTTGTTGCTTGAATGAAGAGATTTTGGACTAGTTTTTGATTAGCCTTCTCCTTTAGTGCTAGCCTTCGTCATGGCTGAGTCTGCCCTTCACCTCTGGAGTGCCAACAGAAACTCAGTACGAAGACTTTGTATAAATGGATGGTCAAGTATGTGTGGGTGTGCGGATTTGTATGTGTGAGAGCATTTTTATATATACTATGATCAACAACCACTGCTGGACGTTGATGATGTCAGTAGGGATGCCATAGTAGCTAGTCCTTGCTATGCGTGATAAAGTTCATGGTTTTCAACCCTATGAGTGACTATCATGAGATTGAAACTGCACTATGTTGTGTTTTTAGAGGATGAGTTTGGGAATGTTCTTGGATTCATCTAGCTATATGCTTCTGCAGTATTAGCGGAATGCAAATTTCACCTTGTGAAGTTTTCGTCCATGTTGTGGCCTGCTGGTATTGCGATAATTCTTTCTATCTTAAATGGTGGGTTGCCCTATTAGCTAGATTTAGATGCTTATTTGGGAGAGACTAAAATGAAATCGTTTAGACTTCACAAGCAGTTGTAGCTTGAATGAAGAGATTTTGGACTAGTTTTTGATTAGCCTTCTCCTTTAGTGCTACCCTTCGTCATGGCTGAGTCTACCCTTCACCTCTGGAGTGTCGACAGAAACTCAGTACGAAGGCTTTGTATAAATGGATGTTCAAGTATGTGTGGGTGTGTGGATTTGTATGTGTGAGAGCATTTTGTTTAATACTATGGTCTACATCCATTGTTGGGTGCTGATGACATCAGTGGGGATGTCATAGTAGCTAGTCCCTGCTATGTGTGATGGAGTTCATGGTTTTCAACCCTATGAGTGACTATCATGAGATTGAAACTGCAATATGTTGTGTTTTTAGAGGATGAGTTTGGGAATGTTCTTGGATTCATCTAGGTATATGCTTTTGCGGCATTAGCGGACATACAAATTTCACCTTGTGAAGTTTTCGTCCATGTTGCGGCGTGTTGGTATTGTGATAATTCTTTCTATCTTAAATGGTGCGTTGCCCCTATTAGCTAGATTTAGATGCTTGTTTGGGAGAGACTAAAATGAAATCGTTAAGACTTCACAAGCAGTTGTTGCTTGAATGAAGAGATTTTGTGCTAGCCTTCGTCATGGCTGAGTCTGCCCTTCACCTCTGGAGTGCCGACAGAAACTCAGTACGAAGATTGTGCTAGCCTTCGTCATGGCTGAGTCTGCCCTTCACCTCTGGAGTGCTGACAGAAACTCAGTACGAAGACTTTGTATAAATGGATGGTCAAGTATGTGTGGGTGTGCGGATTTGTATGTGTGAGAGCATTTTTTTATATACTATGATCTACAACCATTGCTGGATGTTGATGATGTGAGTGGGGATGTCATAGTAGCTAGTCCCGGCTGTGCATGATGGAGTTCATTGTTTTCAACCCTATGAGTGACTATCATGAGATTGAAACTGCACTATGATGTGTTTTTAGAGGATGAGTTGGGAATGTTCTTGGATTCATCTAGGTATAAGTCATTTATTCAAATTAGAGAAGTCATTATAAATAAGGCGTAAAGACTTTTCTAAAATCAGCCAAAAAGCAATACTTCTACAAACACAAATTACAAAAAAGTTCTAAGAAATGACATTATTTTTGAAAGAAGCTAAATTTACAAATCTCAAACGGAAAGGAAATTGTGCTATTATTGGAAGTAAAGATCATAGACTATATTTTTAAAATCAAACAAACCATTGATAAGTGATCACTAATAAGTAACAACAAATGTCTTTCAATACTTCGTCAAATTTGTGTACTCTTCATCTTCCAGAGCATCACTTTCATTGGTTACATTGGTAAGCATCTTCCTTTTAAACTATTGACAGCAATATTTCTGTCGAGAAATTGTACTTCTTCGAAGAAACAAAGAGAAATGTTTTATTTTTGACTCCGGTCAAAGAGATTTGACTTTGGTCAACTGGAACAAGTTTCATTTTCCTTTGTTTTGCATGGGTTAATGTGCAGGACTAGGATTATTCCATGAACTAGAATGCATGCATCAACCAACGTTTAGTGGGTTAAAGTATTAGATATTGTTTATTGATTGTGCAGGACCTTGGAGAGTTCAAAAAGACCTAAGTTTTAAGGGAAAAAGCACAAAAAAGCAAGTTTCAGAAGAGAAAAGTAGATATGGAGTACCCAATTTTTGGGAGAAAGCACATGGCAAGGGGCTAAGCAACCTAAAAGAGGGCCCACAGGGCCAAAGCAAGGAAATTGCCTTTTTGGAGAAGAAAGCTAATGCTTCCTAGGAAAAGTTGGTCTATTTTGGCTAAAAGCAAGCTCCAACTATTTAGGAAAGCCTAGCTTTTTGGCTGCGTGCCAAGTTTATAAATTAGAGAGCAATCCTGCTTTTGGTAGCGATGGAGAATCCAAGCTGCATCAGATTCATGCTCCCTTGTGAGCAAGCTTTGTAACAATTTTCTATTGAATAAAGACCTTTGGGGGGACCAGCCCTTATTTCTGGCCTTTAGTGTGGTGCCTTGTTCTCTCACTCTCTCTCTCTCTCTCATTATAAAGGAGGTTTAAATCGGCCTATCATTGGTCACCATGAGTAGATTTTTTATTTACAGCAGGAGGTTCATGGCTTAAAGATGCAATTGGCAGCTATGACAGCTAAACTTCAGTTTTTTGAAGGGCTTAGCAAGCAAGCAATCATAGATGAAGTTGTGAAGGAATGTAAGGCTTCTCTACCCACTCCTTGTTAGATATCAATGCTCCACTCTTGTGTAACTATGCGGGACCCGGCTGACTCTACTTGTAAGCCCCCCATATGAGGAGAAGGCATTTGAGTAGCTCGGTTATCCGGTAGGTCCTGGTTTGGACACCAGATGGGGGCCATGTGTGGCCTAATGGCTGGATAACTTCAGATAGAGTTGGCACATTGCCAACTAGGCTACATGCAAGTGCGGGAAGGCATCCCATGATTGACCGCACTGAGGGTAGACAGAGCATTTTTTGGGGCAGCCCACTCTTGGGTTGCGGGGCCTGTTTGGAGCCCCAGATGATCCCGGATGGCTATTCTGTGCCACGGTTCTAACGTGTGGTCGGTGGCCTATTTCGGGACCGACCTCCAGTCGGTCGTTTTGGACTGACTGGGTCGGTCACCCAATTGGGTCTAACGGACTACGACTGGTGGCTATATAAGAGCAAGTTCGTGAAGCCCATCATCATCACTGACTACAGCAACCCTGATTTCTTAGCATTCAGTCTCCGTCCTCTACTGTTTTCAGCAGGCCATCGAAGCTTCTCACATAGGAGCGCATGGCTGGGAGGCAGCACCATCTATTGTATCAGTTTTACAGTAATCAAATTTTTGATTCTCCGCACTATCAGCTTTTCTCTCTTGCATACGAGATCCTGTTATCTGTTGAGCACAGACGTTGTATTGTTTTCCTACATGGTATCAGAGCTTGGGCTCTAGCAAGAAGATTTGGTAGTGTGTTTCTGTTTGCGAGCATATTGTGAGAGATAGCCCAGCCCGCAAGACTGCGAATCCCACTGTTCGGCGAAAGCGAAAAGTTGGACGGCACTAACTATCCACTCTGGAAGTTCAAGATGAAGACCATCCTAAGCGCATACGAGCTTTGGGATGCTGCTATTGGGGTGGACGTGAAGCCGGTTGCGAGACCGAATCCAGCCAATGCAAGACAACAGATAGTACCAACTGCGGATGAGATTCTCCCATGGACAAGAAGAAATGCAGATGCGCTGTGTTCTATTGTCTGCAGTATAAGTAATTCTGTCATGGCGTTAATTCAACATGTCACCACAGTGGAGGAGGCATGGACGGTCTTGAAAAACCAGTACGAGACCACGAATCAGACGCGGATTCAAAATCTGGAGACTCAACTCGTGAATGAGAAATTGTCTGAGTCTGAAACGGCAGAGAAGTTTATCACTAGGGTGACGAATTTGCGCGATCAGATGACTACGATTGGCATCACCATCACCAGCGAGAATCTAGCACGAAGGTGCATACGGATTCTCTCACCAAAGTACAACGGTCTTGTTACGGCGCTGAATACGCAGAACAGAAATCCGTCCCTCAACTTTGAGGATTTCAGTGCAATGCTTCTGGAGGAGGAGATGCATCAAAAGACGAGGACTGGAGAAGATTTGGCTTTCTCGGCTGGATCAAAGAAAGGTAAGGGTAAGGACTCTGGTAACCCATCTTCTTCTGATGATAAAAAGAGAAAGAAGAAGATTAAGTGCTTCTATTCTATTGCAACAAGGCATGGCACAAGTAGAATGAGTGTCGGAAGAAGATTGTAGATGAGAAGAACGGAGTAAAGAAAGAGTCTAGCAACAGCGCGCAGGCAGTACCAGTAGAGCTGTTCGTAGCAATTGAGGAGATTTGCACGGAGGCAGTTCATGTACCTGCGGATGAACCGTGGATTATCTGAGCATAGACGTTGTATTGTTTTCTTACACTTCTCAACTAGTCTCCACAGTTAAAGACTTCATTCACACTGAAGTACAAACCATTAAGAAGGAGTTAGTGTACAAGTTGAGGCAAAAGCAAGTAAAACTGACATTCAAGAAGTGGTTAAGGAGCATGAAGCCAGATGTGAAAACGCATTGAAGATTTGGATAGGAGAACTTCTTGAAAATTGGTACAAGGATCATGACTCTTTTAGTGAAACTTTAGCACAGGTCAAAGCAGCCATGTCCAACATTGAATGGAAGGATGATGATGAAGATGATGATGATGAAGAGGTAGTAACTAACATCAAACATTCCAAAGGACATGCTCTCATCACTCTCAAGTCACGTAAACTACGAACCAAGATTCTCCGCCAATCACATAAGCTGAAAGGGACAAAGGTATGATAGTTGAGGAGCACACACGAGCTCAATTGAAGAACAAAGCGACTGAATTAGCCAAGGTTAGAGCTGTAAGGAAGGATGAGCTTCTTTGTGGTTAACCCCCCATCACAACCCTATGTGTATGTACAAGTGTCTACCTTCCCTAATCTATAGAGTGCATCTTTCCATTGCTTTTTTTGTCTTATCAACGATTTTGAAGGGTGGTGTTAGGATTCTTTGTATTTTTCATAGAGCACCCTTCTTCATGACCTGGAGATTAGTGGCATGGTTCTCTCTCACTGGCCCTTAGGTGTTTTTCGAGGGACATGACTCAGATTCATTCTTAATTAGGTGTTTTTCGAGGGACATGACTGAGATTCATTCTTAATTATATGACGACACTTTGTGGACTCTTGTTCTCTTTAGGATGTTTCGTTTACTTCTTTCAGAGCTGCTCATGCCTCGGTAGACACATCATGGGAGATTCTGGCTAGCATTATAGCATGACATATATGGAGGGCCAGATGTATGGAGGCGATAGAGGGTTCATAGGTTCATCATTTCCAGTCTATGGCCAGTATATGGACTGATACCACAGTTACGTTGAAACGCGTTTCAGAGCCTAGCCAGGCCTGAAACACCGTTTCAGAGAAGCCCCAGATCCTGAAACGCGTTTAGGGTCTGAAACGTTTCAGGACCCTGAAACGGCTGGCTGAAATGTTTCAGCTCTTTTGAAATGCGTTTCAGAGCCCTGAAACGGGCCGTTTCAGACAACACAGGCTGCTAGGCCTCCAAAATGACGCGAAATTCGCTGCCAGCCCCGATTTTGGTCTTTTTGCTTTCGATTTTGGCCTCCTTCCACTCCTTCCACTCCTTCAGCCTCATACTCTCTCCATCCTCAAGGTTTTCCAGCCCTTCTTGAGCCCCATTCACTCCTTTCCTCTCCTTTCTCTCCTGCAGGCTGCTTCAGCCCTCCATCATCATCTACTCCCCTCCAGCCCTTCTTCAGACGTCCTTCAGCCCCCTCTTTCAGGCCTCTCTTTCAGCCTTCTGTTCCCTCCTCTTTCAGCCCCCACTTTCAAGTTTCAGCCCTCTATTTCAACCCTTGGCTCTCTTTTCAGTTTCAGCCCCCCTTTCAAGCAACAAGCTCCTATGGCTTCAAGACACCCTACCCCCGAGTCTCATTCTGAGGTAGAATTCACCCAATCAGATTTTTGGTGGAGTCAAGTCGATCTCCGGGGTGCTTACGACTCCAAGAAAGGAGGCGCTCGCAAGTTCATGTGCAGGCTTTGTGGATTGAAAAGAGGTGGGATTCCTGATAGGGTGAAGGCCCATCTTGTTGGCATCAAGGGAGAGGGGATTACAATGTGCAATGAAATCTCCGAGGAAGAGAAAGCAAGGTTGGCACGAGAGGTCGAGGCATTTCCTTCCACGAAGAAAGGTAGGACTATTGCTTCCACTGGTGGAGGAGCTACTTCAGGTGCTCATATGGCTACTGTAAAAAGGAGTCCTCTTCCCTCTGTTGCTGCTACTACAATTTCATCTTCTGGGAGTGCACATGTTCTTGGAGCTACAGGTTCTACTGCTACTGCATCTCCTTCACCTCTCCCACTTGCATGAAGGCAAAGCACCCTTTATACTGCATGGCATCCACAAAGGAAGGCACAGGTAGATGCAGCTGTGGCCCGTTTCTTTTACTCGAATGGGATTAGTTTCAATGTGGCACGGTCTCCTTATTTCAAGGAGATGGTCACTGAAATTACAGCCTTTGGGCCCACATACACCCCTCCCACTTTTGATGCATTGAGGGGAAAGCTTCTAGAGGATGAGGTGAAGGCAGTTAATGAGGCCATTCAGCCTGTTAAGGAGAAATGGCATAAGTATTGGGTCACTTTGGTAGCAGATGGCTGGAGTGATGTACGTAGTTGATCACTAGAGGGTATTTTGGCATATTGCAGAGGATCTTCTTTATACATACACTCCATAGAGTGCGGAGTACAACAAAAACCAGCAAATGTTTTGATGCAGATGTGGGCAGATGCAGGGGAGTATGTGGACCCGTCTAATGTTGTGCAGTTGGTTTCAGATGGTGAAAATACCAATAAGGCTGCAGGTGCATTATTGGAACAAAGGTAGCCCCATATTCAATGGGGTTCTTGTGTTGCCCATTGTTTGAATAATCTGTTGAAAGACATTGGCAAATTACCTTGGGTAAAAACTGTGATTGATAATGGAAGAGAGATAGTTGGATTCATTACACGCCATCGTTTTTCTCTCTCTTTGTATCGCACCTATGCAAGGAAGGAGCCTTTGAAGTATGCAGAGACAAGGCTTGCATACAATTATATGATGCTTTGCAGACTCATTGAAATGAGACCTGCACTTAAGCAGGTTGTGGCAAGCCCACAGTGGAATGCATGGCCCACTTCAAAGCAGGCTCTTCGGATATTGGTCTACGATTTGTGCATAGGCAGGGATGACTTTTGGGCTGATGCATCACACTTGTATGACTTGTGTAAGCCGATTGTCTTGTTGCTGAAAAAGGTTGATGGAGACATGCCTTTTATTGGCAAGGTATATGAGGGGATGGATCGTATGATAGAAAATATCAGTGTGTTAGAGAAAGATCCCCGTAGGTTGAAAGAGCTGAAGGACTTGGCTGTGACTAGGTGAAATCAGTACTACTCTCCCATTCATGCGGCCGCATTTGTGTTGGACCTAGAGTTTCAACACAAGGAAACTGCACAACAAAGTGATGCAGAGGTGGTCCGTGGTTGGAACCTCACTCTCTAGAAGATGGTGCAAATGCCAGAGGCTTGCCGGACAGTGAAGGACCAGCTCGCCAATTACCGCAATAAGGAGGGCATATTTGGATGGCCAGATGCCCAGCATGACAGGCAATCTTAACTCATTTAAATTCTTAAATTTTACTATTTAATGATTCATAATTTTTCGATTTCATGAGCTTTGCCATATATCTCAATTTTATGAGCTTTAAAATTTCAGATTTTGAGTTGGGTCTGTTACATGGTGGGAGGATTATGGAGCTGATTCCCCACAGCTGCAATCGCTTGCCTTTCGTATTCTCAGCCAGGGTTGTAGCTCCTCCTCTTGTGACCGCATGTGGAGCAGCTTTGCCCACATCCATACAAAGAAGAGGAACCGTCTCAAAGCACACAAACTTGCGTTTGCTTAACAAGATGAGACATGAGTACACAATCATTGGTTTTCATAAGCCTGATGATGCCCTCATTGATGATGAGGAGGAGGGGGAGGAGGACGACGACGATGAGGAGATGGTAGTGGAGGAGGAGGAGGAGGAGGAGGAGGACTCTTGAGCAGCTGAGCTATCTAGATTCTAGAATCTACATTCTAGATTTTGATCATATCATCAGTGACGTAGCAGCTGGCCTTAAGGCTTAGAGCCTAGGCTTTTGGGAATCTAAATTTTGTACTTTTGACTCGAGTCTTGAGTCTCGACTCTTGACAAAGAGAAATATATGAATCATATATTATATTTCCTTTGGCATTTTGTAACTTGTCAATCTTCAGCTTTTCTCATTGATTTCAGATTTGTCATTTATATTTGTAATATGTATTGCTCATTGCCAAGTTAACTTCTAAGGTCTAAGTTCTAAGTTCTAATTTATAGGTGACATTGTGCCATGTGGTAAGTATTATGCACTATATTTTAAGTTACAGGTAGGTTGTAGGCTGTAGTATTCTAAATGTGTGTTCTCATCTCAAAACCCCCTTTTCTAAACCCCCCTTGCTGACATGGCGTTTCCCCGTTTCAGCCCTCCCAGAAATCCCAAAATGTTTCCGTTCCCTGTTTCCCCTAACTGCGACTAATACTATACATACTCTAATAGCCATCTGGTCGAGCATGCAGGGATCCTCCAGAGCAGCTACTGCTAGGAGGGCTATCTTCTTCAGAGTTTGAAGAGGATCTCCCTTCTTCTCCGAGTCTTCTTCAGGGTTGAGTGGCATTTTCAGCCTCCACCTTCAATTTTTGTTAGCTCTTTTTGAGCTGTTTATTTTCTTCTCATGCATGGCATGTTGTACTCCCGCATTAGAGCTTGCTCTTGCGGTTTTCAATCATACTTAATGAAGTGATCTTTTGGGGGGGGGGAACAAGCCTCGCCAATCTCACAACTCATTGAGGACATGCCCAGCACATCTATGGACAATGCCACCCAAGAAGCAAAGGAAGCCTACCCCAACGTTGAAATTGAAAACGCTCGTTATGAAGCCTTGAAGCAATGGGTACAACAGGAGTAAGAGAAATTTACAAGCCTCGCCAATCTCACAACTCATTGAGGACATGCCCAGCACATCTATGGACAATGCCACCCAAGAAGCAAAGGAAGCCTACCCCAACGTTGAAATTGAAAACGCTCGTTATGAAGCCTTGAAGCAATGGGTACAACAGGAGTAAGAGAAATTTGAGGTAGACAAGATTACAGGAGCAGCAGCTTGGCCTCAACGATGCCTTGAAGCTTTGCCCAACGAGAAACGCAAGCCTTTGGAATGGGAGATTTGGAATATCTAGTTGCATTTTCTTCTAAACTTTCCTAGGATGCATGCTGAGAGTACCTCCTCTATCGAGAACTTTTCACTTGCTCTTTGGGGGGCTTTCTTCTTCTCTTTTGAGAGGATGCCTTGGAACTTACTTTCGGATCACCCTTTGCTAGGGTAGTATTTTGGGCATGTGCCATCTAATTAAAAGTTTGAGGAGAAACCAAGAGGATACAGTGAATGAAATAGATAGAGTGACATAATTTGGACTTTTGAAATCATTAGAAATCATCACAACACAATGTGGGTGGCCACGTGAGGTCACAAGTGCTATATCGTGTTGTAGTGATCTAAAATTCCTATGAAGTAGATTGCACGCATAAGCTAAAATTTTATGAGAAACCAAGAGGATACAGTGAATGAAATAGATACAACGATAGAAATCGGACTTCTGAAGAGCAAATCATTACAATGCGATGTGGGTGGCCACGTGAGGTCACAAGTGCCATATCGCGTTGTAGTGATTTGAAAATGCTATGAAGCGGATTGCATGTGTAGGCTACAATTTGATGAGAAACCAAGTTGACACAGCTAATGAAATATATACAGTGGCTGCTTCCGCCGTCCTTCCGCCGCCAGCCCCACCCCGCCGTTCCCTCTGTCGCTTTCGCTGCGCCGCTGTCGCCCATTCCACCTGAAAAAAACCTTAGCTTGTTTTCCTAAGGTTAAGTTAGCTAGGGTTAGTTTGGTCGGGTTAGGTCAGCTGGATCTGGTTAACTAGGTTGGGTTAGAACTTGGAATAGGATTGGTTACCTCTCCACCTGTGAGCTGAGGAGTGCATCGGGAATAGGACAGAAATGCACAGGGAAACCAGGTCAGCAAGCTTTGGAAGACTCTATGGGCAGGTTTGGTGCAGATCTACAATGCTGGAACTGCCTGGGGTCAGGCAAAGCCTGGAAATGAGCCTTGAGGGGCTACTTATAGCCTTCCCAATGCAGTCGGCTAGTAGGGGCAGGAATAGTTGGCTGTTCCGGTTGGTTTTCAGGAAGGGGCTTCAGCCCTATAAAAGGGGGCCCTAGGGGCCTCATTCATTAATTACTTGGAGCAGCCCTCAAGACAGCAGATAGGAGCAACAGTCAGGCAACCTTGGGCCTATATGTATGGGGTGAAGGTGACCCAGAAGAAGCTGCAGACTAAGTTAGAGTGGCAGCCTAGGTCTCACCTAGGCTGGCTTTCCGGAGAGCAAGGTGGATGGGATACTTTGGACATAGAGTCTACATAAGCTCAGTGGAGCACACAGGGTCAGAAATCTAGAGGTGCCAGGCATATAGTAGGAGAACATTTTGGTATTGTATTGTGTCCAGTTTGTGACGGACGGAAGTATGTAAGTGTTATTTCTATATTTGTCTTGATGCATAGTCTATTTGCTGGCTTTCACACACATGAATGGTTGTGAAGCACACACATGTTTATGAAGCTTGATGCCATAATGAAACACTTCCGTGTGTAATTCGTGGGCTCATCTATCAGTCTTCTGCTGCAGGATAGCCTCTGGTGGGATTTCATTCTCTAACAGTACTAGGAGTGTGCGATAGTGACAAATACATGCTTAGTGGGTGCTCTTTTACTTGAGGCTGATGGAAAACATAATTTGTGTTTACATTCATGTCATTATATTCTTGCCAGGTTGTTTTTTATATTTGTGAACTTCATATATGTGAGGACAATGCGCTCTGGAATTTCCTTGTACCTTTAAAATGCAGGCTGTGATATGTCTATTGTTTACTGTTTTGATTTTGGATGATTGAAGCACAATGTGGATTTTTTGGTAAAATAAGCCATGAATTTAAAAATTGGCATAGTACTAGTCCAGATGAGGACGGGAGCGAATACTTGTCACTCATAATCTCATAGATTTGCTTTGGTTCTGTTTAGCTGTAATGCTCTCAAAGTTGCTATGATGGGCATGCTAAATTTTACAAGCTGCCCTAGCTTTATTGATTGAGTTATTATGATCTTTTAACATCATGTCAGGCTAGTAATCTTGACCTATATGCGTATTGCACTCTTGTTTGAGAGCATAATTGGATGAGACCAATATTGGTTCTTAAGATATGAGGAATTGTCTGCGTGATATGTTTCAAGCGTGGGTGCGGGTGGCATTCTTGTGAAGGATTAAGTTGAGCTTTTCCACTGTTTTGGGGTCCTTCTTGCATAAGCATTTTTTGTCTACATCTACATTTTTGTCAAACATTGATTGCTTCTAGTCCCTATCTTTATTGTATGTAATAATACTATTTTCCGTTGACATAACAAGCTTGTGAATTTGAATATAAATGTCATTGTTGTCTTTTCAGGAGTGTATTTACTTGGACAGCTAATTTAAATGAAGGTTTTTTTGGATGGAAAAACGTTTTGCAGGCAAATGCTTCATATTTATGTGGGGAAATGAACCAAGGTTAGTTGTAACCGATCCGAACTTGTTAAAGGATGTGTTTGCCACGAAGATTGGACAAGCTTGGGGAAGATCACCCCTAATGCGAAAAGGCTTAGAAGATATTATTGGAAGAGGATTGGTTCTGGCAGATGGGGATGCATGGGTTCACCAACGACGTGTTGTAGCACCTGCATTTCACAATGAAAAGCTGAAGGTAATTTCAATAAATTTCAACCCATAAAGAATGAAAGAAGATATGCAAAACTAGAGCTATTAAGCTGCACAAAATGGGCAATTCATTTCTTAAATAACGGCACTTGTTTTTCTCTCCAAAAAATGACAGGGATTAATTGCTGTCATGGGAAGGTGTACAGCTGAACTCTTGGATAAGTGGGAACTGACAGCTCAAGGCGCACCCCTGGAAATTGAAGTTTGCGAACATCTCAGCAAGCTTACTGCAGACATCATTTCACGCACAGAGTTTGGGAGTAGCTATGAAAAAGGAAGAAAGGTGTTTGAGCAGCTTGGAGAAATAGGGGAGCACCTCCGAAGTTCAGTACATTATGGATGGCTTCCAGGCAGCAGGTGCAATATTGCGCATATTTTGTTTTTGATGCATCCAACATAAGTGTAGTTTATAGAATAATCTACTTCAGTTTTTGAGGTATCCAAAGGCTATGTACAAATCCTTAGTATCTCTCATGTTTAAGTTTTTTGAACTGCACAAGTGTACACTGAATCTTTTGAGCTGCTAATGTTCTTCAGGTTTTTGGGTGCGCAAAGGCTAATGTACAAATTCTTGGTATCTCTCATGCTTGAGTGATTTTTTTGAACTGCATAAGTATATATTGAATCTTTGGCGATGCACATTCGTAAGACAAAAGTCATGTGCACAGCTGTTAACTCTCAATGCGGAGTAAGTACCCCTCACTCATATTTTGAAGTTTAAACACCGGCTATCACTAAAACATGTCCATCTGCACATAATCTATCACTGAAATGTGAACATGCGCTACAACCGAAGTGGACTCGGGGTAGACAGCAAAGCGCACCTCAGCCTCAGCCTCAGCCTCTAACTCTACTTCGACTTCAGCCCCCGCTTCAGTCTCAGTTCCAGCCTCAGCTCCCTCTATCTCTACTTCGACTTTAGCCCCTGCTTCAGTCTCTGTTCCAGTCTCAGCTCCCCCTACATCCTCACTTTCGACTTCAGCTTCCACTTAAGCACTAGTTTCAGCTACAGCCTCTACATCCTCAGCGACAGCTGCAGACACTATCAGTGACATACTCATACCCATGACGTCGGTTGCTCGCTTACCTTCCTCTCCTGTCACAGCTCTTTCACCACTTATGACACCTACTGCAGAGGTGTTATACACTGCTCCGCATTACACCTCAACCTTCCTCTCCCCTCTCCCTCTCAATCAGCCCATGCTCCCACATCCCATTGGGACTGCCTCATCCATCCCACTGTCATCCCCATACCTCACCCAGCTCACCCAGTCACCGCCTAGCTTCCGGACTCATCCCCATACTTTCATGTCATAGCCATTCCAGTGTCAGCTAGGACATGGGCGGGCTGACACACCGGAGGCCTGGGAAACCTTGCTCATGGAGGTACACAGTGCCTGTGAGCACGAGATGGAGCTGACACGCTTTGCACAGGAGCAGAGCCGCATCATACAGGAACAGGCTCGCACCATTCAGGAACAGGCTGGTCTCATTCAGGGACTCGGACATGATATCTCGTAGCTCCGACAGGAGGTCACAACCATACACACAGTTCTAGGGAGTACCTAGGTTGTCGAGGCACAGATTGCGAGCATGCATTTGTTATTGAGGAGACATCCAGATGGGTTGACGTGGCCAAACGGGAACCCCCAAGGGTAATAGTTTCGGCTACCCTCATGGAGCAGTAGCAGAGAGTCAGGAAGGCTCTCAACATCAGAGTACGTGGGATCCCACGCACTGAGGCTACACCGATGGCAGATGTGATTGCTTTCGTGGCCACTACTTCGGGTGTGGCTGAGCACAGGATTAAGGAGGGATGGCGGGTGGGGAGAGACCCCAACCGAGAGCAACCACTTATCAAACAGTTCCATGACACTTAGGCACGACTTTCAGCTTTACGACGCAGGTCAGTCCTTCGAGATCAACCAGTGATCTTCATGGATGAGGACCTCATCCCTCTACAGGTTGAGGAGAGACGCTCTTTGTTGCAACAGCGAGATCAGGCCCGGAAGGAGGGGAAGTGGGCAGTGGTACGAGAGGGACGACTTCTTACAGGCCCCCGTAGGGCACCAGTCCCCTCCGCTACATAGGGAAGCGAGGTCTATGAGACTTGGATATCCGAGACTCTATCCTGCACCATTTGGAGCTGTAATGGTACCTTATGGTCAGATTCAGGGAACTTTCGGAATCCTATACAAGTCACGACATAGTCTTTTATATAGAGACACATCAGAGTCCAGAGCGCCCACTACCAGTAGTCAGCGGGCATACATGGGAGTCTGCCTACAGAGATGAGACGAGGGATACAGGGGGAGTTCGAGGGTCAGGTGGAGTCACAATCCTTTATAGATCCACACTTTTGGGGACCATTTCAGTAGAGCAAAGAGATGCACATTCCAGGTTTTTGGATCCGGATTCGGCACATGGACAGCCGGGATCTGTTTGTTGCAGTTTGCCACTTCCCCCTTGAGACATCCCACTTTGCCAGAGATATTTGAGGTGAGGATGAGACATCTCCATTTGCTGCTCCTTATCAGTCCATTGTTGACTTCTTTAGCCGCGGAGAAGTCCTCCTAGTTGGGGACTTTAACGCGAGGATATGCGCCTGTCAGGTACCACTCCTCGACTTCAGGTATGATTGCACTCTATTGCTAGACATTAACCTTGAGGAGGCATGTATGCTATGGGTTTCGGCTAACAGACGAGGTCCGTTCACATCTTATGGACAAGCCCTATTAGACCTCGGCAGGATGCATGATCTCATTATTTATAATGGTCTTGACAGATGGCCCGCCTCAGGTGGTTTCACGTGCTTTCCACATGGGGGAGGCTCCAGCGTTGTTGATTACATCATGGGATCCCCTGTCTTTAGATCTCGCATCACTGGCTTTACGGTAGTACCTCTCCCTCCAGGGGTTGATCATACCTATCTTTTCTTTGGCATTTCCACTCCCCGTCGCACATCACCTTCCACCCCATTGAGTTCTTACTCCACCTACCATGACATGCGCTTTGACCGCGATCACTCACCCACTTCCTCTGGCCGTCTGTACATACTTCTCGCTTATATCGACTTCATACCCCGGTTAGAGGATCGTGCTGCCCTGGTCACCTGCTCACTACACGAGGTTGCCCTTCACGCTTTCCCCCACACCACCCGCTCTTGTGGACTTCAAGTAACGGAAGACCCGCTTCACGGCACTGTGTACTAGGCATGTGCATGTACTTGCTCAACTGGGAGACGGCATACTAAATATGAGGCCGGGTATGACATACATAAATGAGGCAGCCCACAGCCTGCTGATAAAGGGTGGCATCAAATGGTGCACTCCCATCCTCGGAGGAGAAACGAAAGTCAGGCTCCAACGGTGTAGAAACTGGCTTACAATCTTCAAACTGGAAGCGGTCTAAGAGTTGTCCAATGTACTTGGACCGACTCATCATTATGCCCCCCTCAACATATGCAATGTGGATGTCCAAGTAATAGTGCAACGGGCCCATGTCTATCATTGCAAATGATTTCTGCAAGTCAGCTTTGAAATCTGCAATTTTGTCCATAGTTGGCCTAGTGACAAGCATGTCATCCACGTAAAGAATGAGAATTAAAAATTCTCAAGCACTCTGTCTGACATAAAGAGTTGCTTTTGTATGGCTGTTTTGAAAGCCACGGGCTGTCAAATATGCATGTATCTTGGCATACCATGCTCGGGGTTCCTGCTTCAAATATTTTTGAGCCGGCAAACGTGATTTTGAGAACCTTTTTTCTCAAAGCCAGGAGGCTGAGTGACATAGACCTCTTCTTGTAAATCACCATGAAGGAAGGTGATCTTAATTTCCAACTGATGCACCTCCCAATTTTTGTGGGATGCAAGAACAATGATGCACCATATAGTCGTGATATGTGAGGTGGGAGCAAAGGTCTCTTCAAAATCAATGTCATGTTGTTGTGCATAACTCATTGCAACAAGACGAGCTTTGAAGTGGTCAAAACTGCCATCAGCTTTTCGTTTGACCTTGTAACATAGCTACCAGGGAACGGGGGGGTCGGAACGGGAACATTTCGGGAAGGGGGAATGTGGGAACGGGAACGGGAACGCTACATCATATGACACATCATCAAATCACATGGAAAGGAGTAGAAGGGGAGGAAGGAGAGGGGGCTGAGTGGCTGAGTGGAAAGGGGTGGAGAAGGGAGTGGAAGGGGAGGGGGCTGAGTGGAGAAGGTTCAAGGGAGTAGAAGGAGAGGGGCTGAGTTGAACGGAGTGGAAGAAGAGGGGGCTGAGTGGAAGGGAGTGGAAGGAGAAAGAAAGAAAGAAAGTTTATTAAAGTCTTTGGGAGACCGTGAAGGTCTATGAGACTAAAGATAATTGATACAATGACCATAACGGTGGCGGTCTCAAAACGGGCTAGCCAACCGTTTCTACAAAAAAGAGGTTATGAAGGACAGGGTGTCTAGTCCTGATACAAAAAATATGTGTCTACCTCCAGATGATACAAAAAAGAAGGGGGGGGCACCAAAAATGGGGCAGAGGGGAGAGAGAGTAGAAGGGAGTGGGAGTGGGAGTGGGAGTGGAGGGGGCTAAGCGGAAGGAGAGGGAGTAGAAGGGAGTGGGAGGTTGGGTAGAGAGTGGGAAACTCCCCCGTCGGCGGCTATATATGCTCTTGCGCAACCCTAAACTGGGAACGCCAAACCCTAGACGTTCCGGCCGTTCCGGTCACGTTCCCTAGCGTTCCCACGTTCCAAGAAGACGGAACGTCGTTCCCTGGTAACTATGCCTTGTAAACCCATTTTGTGCCTAAAGCACGCTTTAAAAGTAACAAAGTAATAGTACCCCCCAAGTGATGCTGTCCACATTGGTCCGCATTCATCACTATGTACAAGATGCAACTTCCTGGATGCACCAAGGGTCCCGTCCTTTTGAAATGGAAACCTATGGCCCTCGAAGCAGCCCTCACATACATGTTTGTTAAGTGCATGCATGGGTGGAAGATATCATGTTAATGCATCTTCACCAAACTATTGAAGTTGAGATGTCCCAATCTCTCATGCCATAGATGTGTATCAGAAATTACAGATTCAGCCATGCCATGAGCTTCTATAGCAGCCTGTTGTGCATATATGTCAAGATGATATAGCCCTCTATCAAGTGTTCCAGTAAGTACAATATAGTTATCGTACCGATTATCATAAACGACACAGTGATAACCGTCAAAAAGAACTTTGAAGCCATGTTTGGAGATGGCTGAGATAGAAATTAGATTCTTTTTGATACTTGGAACATATAAAACTTTCAGAAGTGTAACGGTATCACCAGACACTGTGGTGAGAGTCACTTGTGACAATCACTTGACCAATCCCTATCACGGGATATGCTGCATTATTTGCACAAGTGACACTGGAACGCCACTCAATGTGTAAAACAGATTTTTGCAGGAAGTGATGTGCTTTGAAGCACCACTATCAAAGTACTAGTCTAAGGCAGAATCTGCTGAGACTGTAAAAGCTGAATCATGCAGAGTAGGATTATAATGGCACTCCACAAGAAATGCCTACTCATCATGAGCAAGATTGGTTGCCTCTGTATTTGTGATATGAGCAGTTGGAGTATTTGTGACGGCAAGACCTTGCTGTCATGGCTGTCCATGCTGCTTCTTCTCGGAAGCAATACGCTTCCGGCACTCAGAGATGTCACGACGACCTCGTTTCTTGCAAGTTGCAATAGTTGCAGTGTTTCTTCTTCTTCCCATGAGCAGGAGAAGAAGAGGATGAGGTACCAGATGTAGGTTTGGACTTGCTGTAATCCCCCCCCCCCCCCCTATGATCAGTAGCAAAGGCTTGATCTACATGAGTAGAAGCAGCCCTGTTTTGACTACTCTGCTTCTCCTGTAGGAGTAGGAAAACAAGCTCAAAAGAATAGTGGTTGGGGTTACTCATGGCCACTAGTCCAAGTGTTGCAGGAAATCCCTGAGGGAGTCCATCGAGTGTGGTGGACACAACCTGTGAGTCTAGTACAATTTCATCAACATTGATGAGCTGCTCTCTAAATTCCTTGACGTGTGTCAAATAGGCATCCATGCTGCCCCCTTCATTCATCTTAACATTGTCAAGCAGCCTGTGCAAATAAGCATCTCTAGCCTTATAACGACTAAAAACTACAGCTCAATCAAGACCACTAATTGGATGGATACAAATTAATAGGTGATGGCACAATGAATAACCACCCAACCATTCTCTGGTTCAGCAAGCTCGTCACACTCTCACGTAAGAAGTACCTGCATGCTAAATACCAAAGCCCACAATTCCCTAGATGGATCTAGTATGCCACATGTCTACATTTTAGGGTACCTCCTAAATGTAGTCACAACTGATACCTCAGTTTTGCTTTCTAGTAACCTAAGAGACCTTTTCATGAAAGGCACGAAATTTCGATTGTACTCTTTTAAAGAGTCTTGCCTTTTAAAAGCTATCGATAAGGGAATCTCAAAGTTTGTTTTGCAATTAGAAGAATGTTTAGGAGTCAAAAATATCTTATCAGAATGGAAAGGGAAGATTTTGAAGAAAGTTTCTTTGAAACTAGAAGAAGTCCCTTCGGTTAATTGCTCAAAGAAAAGTAACATCTTTCTAAAGACGATGAAACTCTTCTTCGAAAATTCCATAGGAATTTAGTCATTTCTTATGTGGACAAATGTTCCAATAACTTTGTTTTTATTTGCAAAAAGTTTTACTTAGAATGTCTTTTGAGAGAAGTGAACTCGTCTACCAAAACTTACGCCCCTGCTTTAGTTTCTCAAAAGGATTTGATCTCAAAACATCAGAGTTTTTGCAAGTCTTTTGGGTTTGTTTGCAATCCAAGCACACCTTTTCTTTGTGTTGCTTGGAAGTTTCACAAAACTCCAAAAAAGCCAAGATTTATTGCCGCTGCTTGTGAGACTACTTTGACGAATGTCTCTAAATGGCTAAGCTACTGCTTCAAAGCCATGTTGCCTAGTGTCCATGAACTTTGGAGGGACTTATTAAAAGAGGCAGATGTCCCCTCGAACTCAAGCTGGATTTTAAATGACTCTGTAGGAGCGATTCTTGTTGTAAAATTTTTTAATTCCTCTCGAAGCATTCAGGAAAAAGAGTCTCCTATTCTCCTTCAAACCTATGATTTTACCACGCTTTACACAAAGATTGAGCTGGAAGACTTGAAGTTTAGAAATAAAAAGCTAGTGGCTGAAGTTTTCAAGGTGAGATTTGACAAAGATAGATGCAAAGTGCTAAAAGTTGAGAAAACAGCCTTATGCTTTGACTTTTTGTGGCTAAAAAATAAAGATCATGACATAGGTTCTAAAAAGAAAAGATACACAAAGGTAGTAAGTGTAGAAGATGTTTGCTCTTGGATAGATTTTCTTTTAGATAATCTTTACATCACAATAGGTGATTCTTTGTTTCAACAAGTTATAGGAATCCCCATGGGCACTAATTGTACCGTCTTTTTAGCAAACTTTTATCTTTTCACTTATGAATTTGAGTTTATGCAACGTCTTATTTCTATCAATACCTGCCCTATCATTTTACATAAGCTTAGTCAAGTTAGGTGTTTTATAGATGATTTATTTGTTCGAGATGTTCCTAACTTTCAAGACTTTATGTACAAAGACGCTAGAGCTTTTGGAGAAGGAATCTATCCTCGTGACTCTTGTGAACTGAACTGCACTTTAAGAGGGGATTCTTGTGTTTTCTTAGATCTTAGACTTTCTCAATCTACCATAGGATTAGAGGTTGATATATACGATAAACGTGAACAACCTGAATATAGTGGTTTATACATTATAAAAATGCCTCACATTGACTCAAACATTTTGATTTGGAAAAATATGGAGTCATTTCTTCCCAATTCCATAGATTTTCCCGCCTTTGTACAACTAAGGAGTCTTTTATCACTCAGTGTAGTAATTTGATCACTTTACTATTACACAAGAGGTATAATCCAAGGAAAATAATGAAAAAAGTTCGCACATTCTTAGATATGAAGTCTTTTATCTATGGTGTTTCGGCCTTAGGTTTGTTTAGAATGATTGAACATAAGCTGAAAACAAAAAGCGAGGAGCTGAATAGCCCGTTTTTCTTTTAGTTTTAAAAGAGAGTTTGTTTGAGTATACTTGTGCTTTCTAAGTTAGAAATGTATTTTTGCCTCTTTGTAGAAACGATACACAAGTGTAAAGGGCCATTTAGCTCTTTATGTTTTAAATAAGAGAGAGAGAGAGAGTTTCTAGTTTTTTTGGAAGTTTTTGTTTCTTGACTTGCTTGTTTATTTTTGCTTAGTCACCTTCTTCGTTTCTTCTTTATTTCTTGTTTTCATTCTCTTTTGTTTATTTGACGTATTTTAGTAAGCACTGGGTTTGCCCAAGAGACTCCGCGGGTCTTTAGAAACCCAGTGTAGCTGCTTATGCTTGGGCTTTGATAACGACATAAGTGTTGCTTTGCTTGCTAAGTATGTCTTCCTTTTGTTTTTCATAAAAGTTTTTGTTTACCTCTTTTTTCTTCTCTTTCATTTTCTCTTTTATTTTCTTTGTAGATTTTTGATCTTTAGAACAACAAATTTTCTAAATTTGTATGATTGGACTTATTCTAGTCTTACAAAGGTATACCTCCTAAATGCATCATTTACGCCTCTCTTGGGATATCATTGAAATCATTTGCCCCTTGGCACATTTAATGCATTTAGACCCCTTAGCCTTAGATCCACCTAGTCTAGTGCCATGTCACCCTCACCAAGGACCTTGACCTTGATTCCTTTTTGATCATTTACGTGAAGCCTAAACAAATATAGGTCATGTTGCCTCAACTTGAGCGTAACATTCCTTCCCTCTTCAGGCATCAGCGTCCTTGATGATGAAGTCTAGGAACACTCTCCGTAACTGGTATACGGATTCGCAGGTAGCTTCTGATAGAGGTAAACCATGCCATGCAACCAATACCGTGGGTATCTTCCGATTGCGTACTTGCATTGTTCCTCGGGCAAGGATTCTTGTTGGTTTGCGGCCTGCATTATCCTCTATCTCCTGAAACAAATCAACACCCTCGATTAGTGAGTCACCTGTATGCAAAAATTTCTTTAAATGAGAAACATAAAACACTGGGTACACCTTACAACCTTGCGGTAATTCTAATTTATAGGCTACCTTGCCTATTCTTTTTAGAATTAACCACGGCCCACAATATCGGGGTGATAACTTAGCACTCTCTCCTGTAGTCAAGGACTTAGAGTGAAGGAACTCTAAGAAAAACCTTTTCTCCTTCCTTAAATTCTCTAACAGATCGGCAACCATTTGTCCCACGTATGTTGCCTCAATGAAACATATGCTCTAAGCATATCCTCTAAAATTTGGTTGATTCTTTCTGTCTGACCATCCGTTTATGGATGATCCCCACTACTCATTCCCAACTCAGTCCTTAGTGTCTCAAACATTGCAGTCTAAAAATGACTGGTAAATTTGACATCCTTGTCTGACACTATGGATTTGGGTAATCCATGTAAACGAAATATCTGTTTAATAAACAAATCCGCCACTTGCGGGGCACTAACAGACTCTCTAGTTGGAATGAAGTGAGCCATCTTGGTAAGACGATTAACTACCACAAGGATAGAATCATATCCACCTTGTGTCATAGGTAGACCTACAATAAAGTCCATGGAAATGCTCTCCCACCAACCTAGTGGTATTTTCAAAGGTTGTAAAAGTCCGGGTGGCTTGACCCGCTTTGCCTTACTTACTTGACACGAAAAACAACGTGTCACATATTCATGAATATGTTTTTTCATCTTTGGCCAAAAGAAATCTCGCTTCACGAGATCATATGTTTTCTCGACTCTCGGATGTCCTGCACATGGGCTATCATGGCATTGTTGAATGACTCTCTGCCTGAGATTGTTCTGATTAGGTACTACTACCTTGCCATTTCTTTTCAGCATACCATTCTTATGGTATATCTTGCATAAGTTTGGCCTTTTCTGGATGCCGGGTCATCCTTTTTCCCGGGTTTGAATACATGAGCCTTAGGCCAAAGGCTCTGGACGAACTCGTCCACCTTTTGAGTTTCTCTTATCTCAGTCATTAGAGCACTTTCTAATACCGTGAAACTCATTTTATGCATAATGCGTGACAACACATCAGCAACTTTATTATCCTTTCCTCTTCGGTACTGAATCGTCAAGTTAAACTCCTGCATGAGTTCTACCCACCTAGCTTGGCGGCCTCTCAAGTCAGGTTATTTACAAAAATGTTTCAGAGTATCATGATCAACATCAACATAAAACTCTGACCCATATAAATAATGTCTCCATGTTTTCAGAGCATGGACAACAGCATACAACTCTAATTTATGAGTTGGCCAATTTCGTTGAGAGGGAGAAAGCTTCTTGCTTTTAAAGGCTACTGGCCTTCCCTCTTGGAGGAGAACTGCTCCTACCGCAATGCCACTTGCATCGGTTTCAAGGAAAAACGGTTTCTGGGGATTAACTATTTTTAACATCGGTCCTGAGACCACAGCTTGTTTTATGGTGTTAAAACTCTCCTGTTGATTCTGTCCCCATATAAAAGGTACTTTATCTGAGGTCAAATCAGTCAATGGCGATACTATTTCGGAATATCCTTTGATATCCTTCGATAAAATTGGACAAATCCCAAGAATGATCGCAAAGCGGTCAAACTCTGAGGGATAGGCCAAGTCAGTATTGCAACCACTTTCTTTGGATCCATTTCTACCCCCTCAGGAGTAATAATGAATCCTAAATATTCAAGTCTTACCATACACAGTACAGTTTTCTTTTTATTTACATAAAGACTGGCTTTTCTCAAAGTATTGAACACTATTCTTAAGTATTCGTGATGCTCAGCAATACTTTTGCTGAACACAAGAATATCGTCAATAAAATGTACTACAAACTTCTCGATATACGGACGTAGTAAATCGTTCATAAGCATGACGAATGTAGCTGGAGCATTGGTAAGTCCAAACGGCATGAGCATTGGTAAGTCCAAACGGCATTACCAAAAACTCATAATGTCCAAACCTGCTTCTAAAAGCGGTTTTATGCACATCCTCGGCTCTAATACGGATCTGATGGTAGCCACATTTAAGATCTATCTTACTGAAAATTACGGCCCCATGTAATGCATCTAGCAAATCATCGATCCGAGCCATCGGATACTTGTGCTTAATAGTGATATTATTCAATGCTCTGTAATCTATACAGAGGCGAAAAGTAACATCTTTCTTCTTTTTTAATATCACTGGCGAAGCAAAAGGTGAGAAACTGGGTTGAATTTGCCCCAACTTGAGGTATTCTATTAGTTGTCTCCGTACCTCCGCTTCTTCGGTAAAACTTAACCTATAGGGAGGTCTATTTACAAGTTCTGCCCCCGGGATTAGTTTAATCTTATGCTGAACATTCCACTCTGGAGGTAACCCATAAGGTAACTCATGCCTAAAACAATCAGAGAACTCCTTTGCTATTTGATCAGCCAACTTGACCATCTCTCCATTTTGGGTAACTTTAGTGCTAGTCAAAGGACCATCAATCGGCTCTACCGATGCTGTACAAAGAAATAAAAACTCTTCTTGAGCTTTTCTAACTTCCATTACAGAAACCAACGGTCCTTAAGGTATATCTTTTTCACCTCGTAAGACATACAGCACATCATTCATCTTAAATTGATAAATGTGTTTTTTTCAATCTATGGCTGGATTCTTCTTAGAATGCCAAGCCTTACCTAGGGCTATATCTGCGTAAGCAAGCTTTGTATTTCAAAATCAAGCTTCTCTGCATAGTCCTGAATTCGAAGTTCCAATTGGGTAACCCTTTGGTCCCATACTTCAGGCGAACTTCTGTCTACCATTCTGACTGTATATGCATAGTAAGATGGGCTAGTCTTTAATTTCATCCTCTTTACAAGCTTGGAGTTAATTACATTGTGCATTGACACTGAGTCAAATGACACAATGACATCATGATTGGCTACTTGCCCTTTCATCTTAATTAACTCCGTATTGTTAAAGGCTGTATACCCCGTTACTGCGGGCTTTGATAGGACATTATCAGGTGCACTAGTTACTAGCTTAGCAACAAACACACATAACAAAATAGACCTTTGAGAAGATCCTGCTAGCTGAATCTACATTTGTTCTGCTCTGGGACTTTCCTCCATTTCCACGTCGCATTCTGAAATCACCATCTCAGCCATTCGACGATCCTTGTTTCGTGGACAATCTTTCCACTGATGAGGCTGAAGGCATCCAAAACATAAGCCTTCTCTTCTCGCTTTTTCTCTTTGCTTTGGGTTCAAAGAGAAGACTTCGACCAAGCCTGGGCTGCCATTGGTGTTACTTTTCTTTTCATTCCAATGGTGGTACTTGATTTAGGAGTCTCAACTGGCTTTGCCTGCTTGGCTTGACCACTAGGTTGTGAGGCACTCCCTTTGCTAATCCACTTCTTCTTAAACCCAGTTTTCTTTGGGTACTCATACCGAGTCCCAACCTGCACAAATCCACTCGGTCTGTTCCCTTTGGCATCCTCATAGTTCAGGGCTATGGCGATTGCTTCATCTAGCGTGTTCGCATACTTAGGCCGAACTTCCATCTTGTTTCGATCATTCAGTCCAAAGATAAAATCTTTTACTTGGATTGACTGAGGTAGAGGTTCATAAACTTTCATTACACTTTCTCTGAACTTATCAGTGTATTCCGCCACTGATAAATTTCTCTGACGAAGGTTTCGATACTGATCCCAAGCTTGGGATGCTTCGTCAGGAGATAAGAAGTGTTTTCTAAATTCTTTTTTAAACCCCTCCCAAGTAGTGGATGCCACTCCATCTTTCTACTGTTTTATCCACCACCTATCCATTGCCTCATTAAACATATGGGTGGCCTCACGGACGAGAGGGGGGGAGGCACAGCGCGAGGGGGGGGAGAGAGAGGGGGAGGGAGAGAGCAAAAGCCTCTTCCCATTTGTGTAACTAGGTCTCTATGATATCGGAACTACGGTTAGACATCCGACCAGAATACACAAATAGCAAAAGCCTCTTCCCATTTGTGTAACTAGGTCTCTATGATATCGGAACTACGGTTAGACATCCGACCAGAATACTTTTCTGGCCTATAATTGGCAATATTAGGCACCTTAGCCCTCCTAGGCTTGACTGTATGAACATTGGTTTCAGGTTTCACTGGAGATTTACCTTTCTCTTCATGAGATGGTCTAGTAGACATACTATGAACCATTTCCCTGAGCTTGGATTGCCCTACATTTGATTGTAACTGTTGCGCTAAAATCTGTTGCAAGGCATCCTCCAATAAGGCAATTCTACCAGACAGTATATGGCCTGTTGGGCGCGACACCTGCGGGGTTGGTCGGACTTCTGACTCTATGGTATCCACCCTAGAAGCTTCTTCTTCTACTTCCATTTAGGTCGATGGGGGTGTGTGTGTGTGTGTTTTTTTTTTTTTTTTTAAACACACCTAAATTGTATTCAGAATCGAAAGCCCAACTCCCAAATTTACAGCTAACCAGGCATATATCAACTACAACCAAAACCACTTTTCCCTATACTAGGGAAACTCCTGCAATCTCAAAAACCTTAAATACCAAGGGCAAATAAACTAACATATACCACAACAAAATTTAACAGGTATAGAAAGCTCCCTGGTCATATTTCTGCCGTATGAAGAGATTAACTTGTCCCTGTAAGCCACTCCCAATCTGCATTTATAATCTAACCTGAATGGATGATGTGGCATTTTTTTTTTCAAGGTCCAAAGACCTTAGATGACGTGTCCTCTGTCAATACAACCGTTCAGACGGTTGCCTCGCTTTCGAGATCTCCTTCACCCAATCTCTGTGAGTTTTTGTTCTGTACGCTACATCATTGCAAAGTAACCATGTCGTAACAGTAAACATCACGCCTAGTTCTACGTACTCAGATGACCATCCGCTCCTTAAAGATCCTCAGCACAGAGCCGTAGCTGTTTCACGCTCCAATCTTTGGTATTAACCAAAGTTCCGCCTGCCAGTTACTACGTCCACTCAATAGGACGTACGTTCCATCTGATACCAAAGTATAATAACAGCTAACCACCCGTAAACCTGCGCGTGCGCCACTCTGATATCCAACGCAGCTCCTTTCCATCAAACAAATGGACCTTGGTATCGAACACTAGGCGCCCTTCAAGTAGCACATGCAAGACCTGTGATGACACAATAGCCCTCTGCTTGCAGTCGTGAACTCCTGCTTCCTTGCCTTCAAATCGTCAACAGCTCATTAGATTCCTGTCACAAAGCCCACGCACAGCTTTTGTCTTTGACTTTGATCCCGTATGACTTTGTGTGCATTTCTTCTTTGCACTCTGAGTGAAGTGTCGCTCCAAACTTCCACAATCCGATACAATCCTGCGACCAGGGCTTTGATACCAAAATATAACGACTAAAAACTACTGCTCAATCTCAGCAAGCTTGTCACACTCTCACGTAAGAAGTACCTGCATACTGAATACCAAAGCCCACAATTCCCTAGATGGATCTAGCATGCCACATGTCTACATTTTAGGGTACCTTTTAAATGCATCATTTACCCCTCTCTTGGGATATCATTGAAATCATTTGCCCCTTGGCACATTTAATGCATTTAGACCCCTTAGCCTTAGATCCATGTAGTCTAGTGCCATGTCACCCTCACCAAGGACCTTGACCTTGATTCCTTTTTGATCATTTACGTGAAGCCCAAACAAATATAATACAAACATTGATCCTTTAAAGGAAAAGGTCTACTGACCCTTGTGAGGTCATGTTGCCTCAACTTGAGCGTAATAGGCCTCATTGGGTATCTCATAAAGACTGGCTAGAGTGTCCCATGCAGCCTTGGCGGTTTTGCAAGACCAAATGTGAGGTATAACAACTCTCTTGCAATTCATGGCAATCATTGCATGTGCCTGTGCATCTCATTGATCCCAACGAATCTGTTCTTGTGTTGGATGGTCGGCGGCAGGCACTGAGGGAGTATTGGTAGATGAACTAGAAGTGGCTGCGGTGGCAGCATGTGCCTGTGATGAAGAGATAGATCTAGTCTTGGTTCCCCAAAAGTTTCTAGACACCAACAGGTGGTGCACCAAGTACGACCCCATGGGATAATTGGTGCCATCAAGCTTGTCCTCAGCAGCTAGCATCCCAAAAAATTCATGGTTTGCCATTGCAAATGAAAATCTCCAAAAAATGAAAAATAAAAGTACCTTGCAAATGTCATAGTCTCAAGGCGAAACGCAAAGAGCTGGCTGCCCAATATTTGACTGCTGGCTGCAAATGTCAGACCAAAAATAACAGCAAATGTCTGCAAGTCTCAATGCCAAGATGGCTGCTCAAATGTACAAGCTGTCCCCAAATATGGCCTGCAAGAAAATGTCTGTCTAATCAAAAGACCCCCCTTGCAAATAGCTGTTTTGCAAATGACCAGGCCAAATCAAAGGGCAAATGCAAGAATATCCAAAATTGAGCTATGCCAAGCAAATGTCACTGCAATCGACAACAGATCTGGCAAAAGCCCCGAATTCTGAGAGGCAAATATGTCAAAAAGAGGGCAAATGTGTGAAAAACAAAAAACCTCAAATTGTGCTACAACTTGCAAATGTGATTCAATGGGCTGCAATTTCAAGCCAATCCCAATGCTCCTGCATGTAATGTCTGCAATGAACTGGACCTGGCCTCAAAATCCCGAAAATCTGCCAATTCGGACTGCTAAAAATAGCAAATGTCTACAATTCTCACTCACACTGAGTGGAAAAGTTCCTGCAAATCTCAACATTGTCCTTTGCAAAATTGAAGCCCAATGTGGAAAACCCCAATTTCGAAAGGGCAAATAAAGAGGGAAAATTGAGGAAAAGCCCCCAAAATTGCTGCAAATTGGCAATTTGACATCAAAGCACTCAAAAGGACAAATTCTAACGACTGTTGCTGTGTTGATTGCAAAGTATGACGATTTGCAGGCAAGTACAACACTTCTACATCATGCTTTATGTAGAAATTGTCAAATAGCAAGTTGATGCTGTTGTACGGTGGGGATGTGTATGGACGAATTTGGAGAGCTGTACGGAGCTGCATGGGCAGTTTTGCAAATCGTACAGAGATTGTACGGAAGGTTCTGCAAAACGTACGGCTATTGTGCGGGCAAAAGCTAGGTTGTACGTTGTACGGGCATGAGCGCAAAGCTGTACAGAGGATAGGCATTGGCTTCCACAATCTGTATGACCTATTTTACAATGGTGAATCACGCCACATCGCAACTTGTACGGCGATGCTGATGGCAATTGTACGGTTATAGCCCATACATGGACGACTAAATGTAGACAACCGATATCAACGTGTGTTGAGGGTGTCTGTAGAGCGATGGTAGCGCAAATTGTTGAAAAGACTTGACGCTTGATTTCTCAAACTGACGATTTCAGCAAATAGATGAAGGAGGAGTTGGAGGATTGTTGACAGGCCACAGGTCTTGGATGTTAAGTGCTCTGATACCATTGTTGGGTGCGGGCAGCAATGGAATGGGAAGGGAGGAAACAAGCTGAAGGAGCAGGAAGTACTTGCAAATGGATAATGAGAAAGTACAAAGTCGTGGCCTATATGGCTCCGATGTCAACCATATGGTTGACCAATGAAGTCAACCTAAGCATTGACTACTTGGCTATGGTATGGCCTTGTAAACTAGTCTTAGGGCTTGCTAACAAAGAGGTGGTGTTTTCTAGGACCGGACTGCAAGGACTTGAAGGTACTCTTTGGGTGCAAGCTTCTTCCTTGCACTTTTGCCAGCCCTTTTCTCTCCTCTTCTTTCATTCCCCTTTCTCTTATCCTCCCACCCATCGTTCTCTTTCCTTTATACTACTTCTTCCTTCCGACATGGCTATCCTGTTAGAGATGGCTGAGAATAAACTGAAGATTCTCGTATTACCCGCCTTCCTAGTAGACCGTCAATTGGATGGAAGCAATTACCATGTTTGGCGTGTTATGGTGGAGTCTGTTTTGCAGTCATATGATTTAGCAGACTTCATATTGGTGGTGGTTGTCAGGCCCCTTGCTGAAAATCTAGGGATCCTATAGCAGGACGAGGCCAAGACCATGTCTCAGCTTAGGGACCAAGTCAATGCGAGTGTAAGGTCTTTCAGCTTCCTAAATTGTACTCCTCAAGTGATTAATGGCCAAAAGTATCTGGAAGCATCTGGCGTGTCATGTGCACGGATGGGTATCTGACGTGTACAGAGGTACACAAGACTAGCTCAGTTAGCCTAGGGGGGCTTAGGGCTAGGTAGGGTTGAGTGGCAAGGGTATGAACCAAATAGAGGTCTTCGCTATTTTTTGGTGCATTAGGGCCGAGTCTATAAAAGGGGCCCAGGGGTTTAGTTTTCGAAGAGTAGGGGGGGAACAAATCTAGCTCTCTCGTGCAAGGTTTGGATCTTGGATCGTGTCATGGACCCACACCGGCATCCTAGCGTAGCCCAAGGCCCAGCAACAAATCCAAGGCCTCTGGGCGTCACTTGATGGTATGGGATACCAGGTTGGTTGGTATGGGATACCAGGTTGGTTGGGGATCTAGTTGGGGAGTTCGTGCCAGTAGCTTAGTGTGTGGCTCGAAAGGGACATCTCTTGATTTGAGATCATCTCTGGTAGATGTCGTGGTGTGGTGGTGAGCAGCCTGCTCAGATCCTCACGTTTCTTGTTGTTCTTGTGTTTGCTTGTTGGTCTGGGTTCTCAGGAGCTCTGGGGTCGTGTCAGTTGGTATTAGAGGCAACTTCTGAGATATGATTCTCTGGGGATGACGATGGAAAGAGACACGATTTCCTCTAGGTAAGATTCAAATTCAAATTGCAAGAGCTTGTGATTTCGTCAATTAGGGTTATAGTTCGTCTGGATTGGGATAGAGAGAAGTAGTGAAGAGAGCCCAGGAGGATTCGCTAGACGCAGGGAGAGTTATGAAGATTCATTGAAGAAGCAGGGAGCGACATATTTGCAGCTAGAGATTCGTGGATTGAGTGGATTTCCAGTGGGAGGAGATGTGCACTAGGGGCTGATCAGTTCCGGGATGAAGCTAGATGAGATTTATTGGCTTAATATGCGTGCATTTGTTGAAAGCTATGTAGTAGGTTGCCATGTTTGTCAGGTCACTAAGGTAGAACGCCTTAGAAGTGCGGGTTTATTACAGCCATTGCAAATCCCTGGTAATAAATAGGAAAGTATTTCCATGGACTTGATTACGGGTTTGCCCAGAACGTGCAAGGGCCATGACTCTATTTAGGTCATAGTTGACCGTCTGATAAAGATGGCTAGATTCTTACCTACTAGATCGACTGTATCAGCTATTCAGTTGGCTCACACGTCTGTGGACCAATTGTTTAAGTTATATGGTTTTCCTTCAGACATAGTTAGTGACCGGGACTCTAAGTTTACAAGTACCTTTTGGATACTTGTTTTTGAGAAGTTGGAAACTACTATGAGTATGAGTTCCTCAGATCATGCACAATCTAATGATAGTATAAAAAAGGTTAACCACCTGGTTGAAGATATGCTTCGTGCATATGTTTCTAATAGATAGTCTTCATGGGAAGACTATCTCCCCATGATATAATTTGCTTATAACAGTGCAAAGCATTCAAGTATAGGTTACAATCCTTTAATGCTTATGTACAGATTTTAACCTAAGTCACCAGTTATGGGTGGATCCAAGGGAATAAACAATGATGCTGCAAGGACATTCTTGCAAGGCATGCAAGAAATGTTGCAGTTTGCCAAGGAGTCTACTAGAAGTGCTCAAGATCGGGATAGATTTTATGCTAATAGACATCGTTCACCCAGAGAGTACTCTGATGGAATGATGGTATATTTACGTATTCCTAAGGCATTCAAGAGTTTAAGTAATGGTTTGGTTCCGAAAATATCCCCCAGATAGTGTGGTCCATTCAAGATTATTAAAAGAATTGGACCAGTTGCATATAAACTAGAATTGCCTTCTGATGTTAAAGTACATCCAGTTTTTCATGTCAGTAAATTGAAAGAGTTACTGTGTGCTGATTATCAGCTTGTTTCTCCTCAAGAAATAATAGAAGTTATTGATTTGACTTTTATTCCACACAAACTTGAGAGTATTCTTGAATTACGTGAAAGACAGATCAAGAATAGAACTATCACAGAATACAAGATGAAGTGGAAGGATCGTCGCAACATGGGAGACATTACCTAACCTCTAGAGGACATTTTCGAGTTTTCTTACAAACTCAGGAGTGAGTTCTTAGAGGGGAAGTATGTCATGTGCACGGATGGGTATTTGACGTGTACATAGGTACACAAGACTAGCTCAGTTAGCCTAGGGGGGTTTAGGGCTTGGTAGGCTTGATTCTCGGGTTGAGTGACAAGGGTACGAACTAGATAGATGTCTCTGCTATTTTTGGCACATTGGGCCCGAGTCTATAAAAGGGGCCCAGGGGTTCATTTTTCGAAGAGCAAGGGGGAGCAAGTCTAGCTCTCTCGTGCAAGGTCTGGATCCTGGATCATGTCATTGATGCACGCCTGCATCCTAGCGTAGCCCAAGGCTTAGCAAAAGATCCAAGGCCTCCACGTGCCTAGTGCATATGCGCACATTATTAATTAATTATTAATTGACCAATACAATAAATGTTACCACATTGGTGGTTTAGTTATCTCATCAGGACCATAATCTTTCCATCAAAAACCATAGTCAAGATATGACCATCAAATAGGGCATCTTGTCAATGTAAATCTTTATGTCTTAAAATACAAATAATCTCAATGAATGACTATTAACGGAAACAATTCACAATTGTCCTATGCTTCATGTGAGCCCTAGCTATTATTACGTGCAAATCTTGTCATGATAATGGCACACTATAGAATATATAGGTGCTTGGACATCGTAATACCTGGTGTGTAGCTAGTGGGGCCAAGATCAATTAAGAAAAACCTAATATTATTCTGCTTGGAGGTTCAATTGATAATCTCAAAGATGGATTGTTTGGGACAATGAGGATGATACATTGTGCACTTGTGGGTAGAGTAGATCGGAGCCTTATGCATCAGTTTTTTCTCTTATGGTTAGCATAGTCTTGCTGCTCTAATCTCTGACAAAAGGAACATACCAGTGGATGTGTTAGAAAGTATCATAAGCTGATTTTAAAAAAAGAACCGAACTACTTACTTTAAACAAAACAAAGAGTCCTTTGACATCCTTCATATATGGTGCAAGTAGAGTTTGTAACAAAGTTCAGCTGCATGAGGGTGACCTTGTTGAAGTGTGGCAGAGCAATACTGCATTGTAGATCCCCACCTGGAAGTAACCCTGAGGCAGGGCATGAGGATACACACAATTTACTGAACTAGAGATGAAAGAAGACTGGGGAGGCTAAGAGATGGGTTGCCAGGTGTGGAAGGATGATATGGTGAGGCTCAGCAAAGGGCGCGGGGCCCTTCCTTATTGCTATACTAAGTTGCTATACTAAGTTAAAGAGCTCAAGAGCTCCAACAAAACTCCAAAGAGAGAGAGAGAGAGAGAGAGAGAGAGAGAGAGAGAGAGAGAGAGTTATCTTATTGCTCTTACACTAAATCTGAATCTGTCCTGTGTTCGCAGGTACTTCCCCACTCCTACAAGAATAAAAATTTGGAAGCTCCAAAGAGATGTGGAGGTATCCTTGAAGGAAATTGTTCAATCACGCAAGGATGCATCAAATAGGGCAGAACTTGGGTCCTATGGGCAGGATTTACTGGGCTTGATGCTGTCTGAGATAGAGGGAATGCCTGAAAGGCAGCTTAATTTCACAATGCGACAACTTATAGATGAGTGCAAGACTTTCTTCATGGCTGGACATGAAACAACGGCTCTTTTGTTGACTTGGGCAATGATGTTGCTGGCCCTATATCCGGATTGGCAAGATCGTGCCCGTGCAGAAGCAAGCGATGTCTGTCAAGGATGTGCTCCAGATGCAGATTCACTTGCCAAGTTTAAAGTGGTGAGATTGTCTGTTGGCCCTTTTAAATCAGCCTTGATGGATCAGTTGAACATTTTAGATTCAAATAAAATTACCAAGAGTAGTTTTGTTGTGATCGGAATTTTAAGACAACTCGTACTTTCAAATTTACTATTCTCCATTCAGACTTTAAGACTATACTGGATATGATACAAGGAATTTTAAAAAGCATCTAGTAGTAATGACTAGAATGGTCCATATAAGGCAATGAAAGAAAGTTGATAAATCATGCTGGAAGTGAATCTAAGCCCTACGTGATAGATTATAGAATTGGTACTCACTACTGAACATGCGGGAGTTGTTTGACCAGCATGTGCATGCCAGGTGGGTCACAAAGATAGAACTTTGGTGCAAATACTATCAGATAAGGATGGTGGATGTGAGGATGTGAAGAAGAGCACAAAGCATACATGATACAGGTCATATAATTTGCTAGCTCTCATGTTTTGGTCTCACGAATGCCTCGTTGAAATTCCCAACTTTCATGGAAAACATATTCTGTGGATTCTTGGATGGCTTCGTGGTGGTGTACCTTAATGACATTGGTGTACTCCAATACACTTGAGGACCACATGAAGCACCTTTGGAAGGTACTCAAGGTGCTTTGTGAGAACAAGCTTTATTTGAAGGAGGATAATGTAGCGGCAGATGCGCTGAGTTGGCATCCTGACCTTTCAGCCATACAACTGTTACAGAACACAGCCCTTTTGCAGGAGATACAGGCTGGGCATTGACTGAGCCTTTTTATGCTACCAATGGACTGCGCAGGCGGATCTTGGCTGAGCATCACGACTCCACATCAACATTTTCATCAAGTTATCATCACCATAAAAGCTCTACAAATACGAGGGGGGTAAAAAAAGAGGTAACTCCAATGGAGGTAGTTACAACAGAAGACAAGGGATTTTGCTCGCACAATCTCCCACTATTGGAATGGAATCCAAGACACGCAACTAAAGGGATTTCGCTTGCGATGGTGAGGGGGAGGCTCGGGGGTGGTTGAGTGGAGAGGCTGGGAGTGGTTGAGCGGAGAGGTTGGAGGCTGAGAAGAGGGGCTAGGGGTGACTAAGAGAGAGCGCTTCAGCACAAGAATAGCAGGCAGGAGCAGGCAGTGCGCAGCGGGTGCGAGCAATAGAGCAGCAAGCAAGCAACGACAACAGAGCGACAAGAAGCAGACAGTTAGCAGCATCCCATCAGCGAGCATCCCGCCACTTGTTGGCCAGTAGGCAAGCAACGGCAGTAGAGCCAACATCTTGTTGGCCAGTGGCAAGCAAAGAAGATATATTAAGGCCTCACGGGCCTGTGGGACAAAGTACATCAAGAGAAGAAACTCATACAAGCCTTTGTGGGCTGAAGGAAAGGGCACGCTAGGGCCCTTGCTGAGTGCTATGCTAATCTAAAGAGCTCAAAATCTGAAACTCAAAACTCAAAAGCTGAAAAACTGAATGGGTAAGTATGGGAGGGAGTTAAGTGTGGGAGGGTTCTAGGTAGGGAATAAGAGCAAATGGATGTCGTCCTGTCTCTCACTGTGGCGGAGGAGGTGGTCTTCTCAAGCTGTAGAATAGATGGGCTATGTCATGATTGATGCCTCGTCTCTGGCAGTCTCCTCTAAGGAGAGCTGAGATAGACCGAGCGTGCTCTGGTCACTCTCGGTCTATGCGTTTCTTGCTCAGCAGCGTCGTGTCATCTCTCCCCGCTGACCCATACTGCCCTCATGTTAGTGAGCTCCTCCTCCTTCACCCCACTATGTCCTAGAGATGACTCAAATGCATAGAAATCTGTTACATGTCGCTATGCTTGGTCTACCTCAGCCTCCTATAGCGCAGCCACCTGATGCTGCTGTTTGATCTATCTCAATCAAATAGAGTCCCACACAAACTTGGTCTGGAAGTGGATCAACTGTGAGAGTTGGCCAAAAGTGTGTCTTCTCATAAAAGAGGCAATGATATCGCCCCCAGACCTCATAGTAGGCTGGGAAGTCACGCTATCTCAATCTCCCCCAGCGTACATAGCTTGCAGATCCGCTGCTCTAGGTGGTGCTTTCCGCTATCCCTGCCTCAATCCGTAGCTGATGGGACAAGACCCGCATCTACCCAATGGCTATCCTGAGTGCATGTGAGACTCCTCTATTCTCTAGGTACCGGGGACAGAAGATGAGACCGTCATCCGATATTCTCAAGAAGTGGTCATCACGATAGAACTGGATCTTGGTAAGGAACTCTTGGTCCCCTCCCCAAGTCGGAGATGTATAGGGCTAGAGGAGATCTAACTATATGATTCGGTTAATCTCATCTCGTGGGATCAACTCGGACGGTGCGTCCATGTTGTACTGAAAGGGAGGAAGCCAGTCCATTTGAATACCCCGATCGGCGCTCTAAGAGAGCGGTATGTGATCGATCGATCTATGTGAGTAAAGTGGAAAGGCATGCATAGTACTTAGGTGAAAGATTGTTATAAAAAATGTTTGTTGCGATATTTAGTGTGTGTGAGCGGTGTCATGGTGTGCGTCAAAAGGCGGGGGATGAATATACTAAAGAAGAGATAGGTGTGGTCCACTCTTGGACGGGGGGGTGAGACAAAGAAATCCGTGATATGCGAGGTGAAGGCAAGGGATCCCGTGAGGTAGTCAACTCTGCTGGAGTGCCCCCCTCCCCATAAGAAAAACAAGTGAAACCGCCTGAGGAGGGCCATTGGTCCAAACCATTATAAATGACAAGATCATGTTATCCTAACCATATCCAAGAATGCATGTCCATAGGATGTGACTGGGTATGGTCTTTTTGCAAAGACTCCGGACATCCCAACCTCATCTAGATCAACATCTAATAATAAGATAGAGTATTCACGAAAATCCAGAATTGGTACTTGACGTGTGCTTGTGCTCGCATTAAAGTCCCCAACAAGGAGAACTTCCCTATGGCTAGAGAAATCCATGATGTTCGGGTAGAGGGATGCATATGGTGAAGCCTTAGCCTCTTGGGTGTAAGTCGACGCCTCAAGCAAGGTGAGCGGTCTCGGGAGGGAAGTAACATACTGCAATGAAGAGGTCCTCTTAGGAAGGGTGTCGAATTCGAATCCATAAAAATCTGGCATGTGTATCTCGTCTCTCGACAAAGATCATCCCAATTAGAGATGATCTGTAAAGTATTACCACATCCTCCCGATCCACACACTCCACATGTCTCACGAGTTTCATCCTAAAACAATGTCTCCCATGCACAGCCACTAACAATGGGTAGAGGGCGCTCTATTTCTCTGATGGGTCTTTGTATAAAAGAGCTATATCTTGTCCTGTGTAAGACTTCAAGAAATTCCTTGGATTTGACCATAAGATACCATTACAATTCCAAACAGTGCAAGTCAGGGTCTCAATGCACTAAATCTCATAGACCTACCTATAAAGAAAGTACTTGGAGACAAATAAAACAACACTGAAGACTAATGATAGCTGAAGAAGAAATATATATCACCTAAGGAACTCAATACAAGATAAGAGATATCTGAGAAAGAAACTGTGGAGGGAGCAAACAGCAGTCCTCCAGAACAGCCAACTGAAGTGGGCTCTGCACTAGCTCCACTAGCTGGAACTGAACCAGATCTGGGTCAGCAACCTATTGCAAGAAGAGCAAAGGTTTGCTGCAGATCTGGAGGAAATAATACAGCAGTAGAAAAATAAGTCGATGCTGATCTGGAGCAGCAGCAGGAGAGGATGATGAAGCGGAGACAGAGGAGGCAGAGATGCTGGAGCTGAAGCAGAGGAGGCAGAGATGCTGGAGCTGAGGCAGAGGAGGTAGAGATGCTGGAGCGGAAGCAGTCGGTAGCCATAGAAAGCCTCAAAAGGCATCATGTTCGGGATGGGCTCAGTAGGGCAACGATTAAGGAGATAGACAGAAGTGTTTACGGCTTCTAGCCAAAGACGTTCGGGCAACTCGGCTGCAAAAAGCATGGAGCGTGCCATGTTCATGACTGTGCGCTGTCTCCTTTCGACACGAGCATTTTGGGAGGGCGAATTGGGAGATTTAAGATGGCGTTGGATACCATGCTCGTGAAGGAAGTGAGTGAATTCATGGGAAATGAATTCACCACCATTATCACTACGAGCAATCCCAATAGGCTTCCCTGTTTGATTCATGACCAATCGAGCCCAAGTAGCAAAGAAGGAAAAAGTGTCAGATTTCTCTTTCATGAAGAACACCCATTGATATCGAGAGTAATCATCCACAATTAAGAAGAAATATTGTGAGCCATTCAATGAAGGAACAGGAGATTTGCCACTAATATCGAGGTGGATTAGACGCAATATCTCACTGGCTCGAGAAGTGGAATGAGAAGGAAAAGGAGTTCGGCTTTGTTTGCCTAATTGGCATGGACGGCAAATATCTTTGGCTCGCACAAATTGAGGTAGGCCATCAACCAAATGATCCCGAGACACTTCATATAAAGAGTCATAGGACAAATGTCCCAGACGATAATGCCACAATCGTTCTGTGTCAGTTGGATCTTTCAGGATAGCAAGACCATGAAGCCGATGAAACTCAGAGCCGGTATTGGAAGGAGTCGCAAGAAATTGTGTCATGAGGTACAGACCATGAGGTTGGGCTTCGCCCCGAGCTAAAAGGAGTCCCGATGTCTCATCTATGATTTCGACATGCATCTTTGTAAAAAGTACCGCGCGGCCAAGAAGGCAAAGTTGATGGACGGAAAGAAGATTGACCCCTAATTAGGGGACATAAAACACTTGATCCAATAGAGCAAGATTGGGGCCTTTGTCGGTTGAACCAACGCCACGAATAGGAGCGACAGAGTTATTGCCACAACGGACTCCCCCTGTTGCCGGTTGGAGAGAAATGAAGAGATCACGATGAGGGGTCATATGATGAGTGGCTCCACTATCCACAATCCAAGGGGCTCATGGAAGAGTATGAAAAGCTGATCCAGATATGGATGGGGAGGAGTCAAGCTCGGTGATATGGATCAAGGCTTGAGAATTGAAGTCTAGAGAATCTCCAGTGGACAGGCAATCTCCAAATGCAGAGGCCAGGGCCAAACAAATGGCCAGAAAGGCCAAAACTGGCAAATCTCCAAACACAGGAACCAGGGCCAAACAAATGGCCAAAAAGGCCATAACTGACCGACCAGAACTGGCCGACCAGATCTGGCCGACCAGAATTGGCCGACCAGAACTGGCCGACCAGATGGGTCAGGCCTATAAAAGGCAGTAGCCCCCTGGCTACTTACTCAACTCTTGTTGGAACAGGCTGCTGGCACACCTGCGCTCCAGCATTTCTGCCGCCTCTGCCTCCACTCCTGCATCCTCTCCAGCATCCTCTGCCTCCACTCCAGCTTCCGCTCCAGCATCCTCTGCCTCAGCTCCAGCATCTCTGCCTCCTCTGCTTCAGCTCCAGCATCTCTGCCTCCTCTGTCTCCACTTCATCATCCTCTCCTGCTGCTGCTCCAGATCAGCATTGACTTATTTTTCTACTGCTGTATTATTTCCTCCAGATCTGCAGCAAACCTTTGCTCTTCTGGCAATAGGTTGCTGACCCAGATCTGGTTCAGTTCCAGCTAGTGGAGCTAGTGCAGAGCCCACTTCAGTTGGCTGTTCTGGAGGACTGCTGTTTGCTCCCTCCATAGTTTCTTTCTCAGATATCTCTTATCTTGTATTGAGTTCCTTTGGTGATATATATTTCTTCTTCAGCTATCATTAGTCTTCATTGTTGTTTTATTTGTCTCCAAGTACTTTCTTCATATGGTATCAGAGCAAGGTGTGCCTATCGACACCTAAGCCTTGACTTGGAAAGCTTGGAAGATAGATCATCAACTGAAGATGTCTTCTCCTTCTTCCCTGAAGCGATCTCAGCCTGAATCGACCTCTATTCAACCACCACCCTCGTCATATGTCGAGAGAGAGTCTGCAAGGATCGAAGGTGATGAATACCTCTCCAAACTCTTTAAAGAATTTGCTGAATTTCAGAAATGGAAGGAACTTGAAGCAGGTACCCACACACCCCGTGCTTCTTCTTCTCCATGTTTTTCTCCGATACGTCAACAAGGACCTCTATTCAACTCGGAAGAAGTAGAGCAACATTTCAAGTTCGGTGCCGACGAAGAACAAGTATACCCTGACGAAAGAGGACAGGCCGGCATGAGGACAATGGATTATTCGACAATGCCTATCCCACAAGAATCAGTGCAAGGTATGTTGCCCTATTCCCTTGGTGCAACTCCGTCTGTTATGCAAGGCATAGGAACGAGTAATTAGGAGGACACAAATCCATACATGCATGTGAACACTCGTAGACGAGAAAGGAGAAATGCGTCAGACAATGAGTTTGCTTTCGGTTCTCATTCTTCCTTCCCTCCCATCCCTCTCATATCTTCCGCTGCCATCTTTCCTCCAGTGGCTTCTCATCCTCCGTCTTCTCCCATGCCACTGGGCTCCTATAGTTTATTTTTCTCTATCTCTTCCACTGCCCCTTTTTCCCCTCTCATGTCGTATCCCGCCTCTCATGTTTATCCCTCCCCCTCAGGGCCTTCTCCAAATCCTTTTGTTCCTCCGGTGGTGCCGCCTCTCCCTCCTTCTCACTCCGCTCCTATTCTGAGTCCTCTCACGCATCCACCAGTTGCTTCTCCCTATCATTCCCTTTCTTCCTCTCACCTTGTCTTTGCAACAGCCAAACATGCTTTTACTGATATGACTCGTTTTAACGGGTCTAATTATATCACTTGGTCAAATCTCATGTGCCATGTGCTTGATTCTCAAGACCTATGGGAACTCGTTCAAGGTACTGAACCGCAACCTGATCCTCATGTTTATTCTTATCAGGTAGTTCGCTCGTGGCGACATCGTAATGCCACTGCCATTGTCGAAATCATGCAAGGTGTTTTGCCTGAATTTCACTCTCAATTACAGCATTTTGACCTTGCCTCTGAGCGATGGGCACATCTCACTGACCGCTTTGCAGCCCGAGATCGTACTCGTCGCATCAATCTTGACCACGATCTCGAGCAATTCCAGATCACTGCTGATGATGATCTTAAGGTCAAACTGGCAGACTACCGGCGGTTAATTGCCCCCTTATGTAGGAAAGCCACCAGATGCTTGCCAGGGGCCTATCAAGAGCCGTCCATTTGGAACCACTACCCACTTTCCGTCCTTGCGAGCAATGTCCCGTTGCTGTAGTAGGGTGCACTCTCCTCTACCTACAAAGGTGTGAGGTCCTCATCCAGGTAGATCTCTGCCTGGTCTCGCAATGCTGATCATCTATGTAGTGTTGCAAGGCGAGCCTGAGTATCCTCGAAGCGGATGATGTGGTAAATTGTTGACGTGGCATTGGTAAACAAATAAATGACGTGGCTTTACCCGTGGTAGGCGGTGACGCGGCGTTGTCACGTGAGGATAAGGTGATGTTGCGGAGTTGCCACGTGTCAAGAACGTGGCTTGTGTGTAGGTCGTGATGGGCAGAGGCCAAGGCCGGGATGGGGTTGGGCAGCAGGGTGGAGTGATGGTGCTGGCACTGAAGGGTGAAGCAATGGCGCTGAGAGGGAGGTAAAGGGTGGAGTGATGGCACTAATGCTGAAGGGAGAGAGGATTAGCAGCCGACCAATGATTACCGACCAACAATCAGCGATCAACGACCGACATGCAGAATGCAAAAGTGCAAAAATGCAAAATGATAGTACTAAGTACAACATAGTCATGTCAGTGGTCGACTACACATCAATCTCATCATCATCATCATCATCAGGACATCAGAGTGAAGGAGGCAATGGAGGCATGAAATCGGCGATAGTGTTGTCGGTTGCTCACGGGTGCAGCCCTGTGACGTCTCCTAGTCATAGCTTTGCGCCTAACAAGGGCCACAGTAACCCCTGTCAGTCAGGCTCCGACTCGGAACAGAGGGGGGATACCCCCAAGTGTAATCTGCACATCAATCCTCTGTCTGAGTTGTCGGATCATTGTGGCTTTGGGTCACAATCATGTCGAGGCCTTGTCTCGTGGGGGTCCATGAGATCTGGCAGAAAGAACTACATAATAGAGCTTTGAGAGGGATCTGCCAAGGAAGAAATCTGCTCCTGTCTCCGTGATCGAAGTATCCTCTCACGGTGCATGACTACCTCATGGATGAAGCCCGCCAAACATCTCTGGTTTGGGTAGGAGAGGAAACGGAACTAAACCCTAGAGCTATCTCTAAAGAGGCAGTAGAAACACCCTCAGATCTCATAGTAAACAGGGCATCTGACGACGAAGTGCTCCTCCGTCTTAACCTCATGCATGTCACATAATGTGCATATGCACCTCTCCTTGGGTAGGCCCTTTGCTCTGTCGCTCTCGATACGAAGTCTATGTGAAGAGACTCGGAACTGCCCAATAGGGATCCTCAGTGAGTGGGGTAAGTGGGTCTGCGTGTATCCTGGTGGGTCAATGAAACCCTCCTTTGTGATGTGCAAGCAGTGATCTCTGTAGAAGCTGAGCTTCACTGGGAGTTTGCTCAGTCCCAACCAGGTCCGGAATGTGTGTAGTTGTAAGAGATCCTCATGGATTACGTGGTTGACCTCGTGTGATAGGAGGGGAGAAAACGGAGCGTCCATACTGTGCTGGAAGGGAGGGAGTCTATCCATGTGTGGAGCCCTAGTTGCTCAAACCATCTCTCTGTGTGTGCATACCGGCATCTCTGGTCCCCCCCTGCCGAAAGTGCCATAGAGGAGGACAATGCTAGAGAGAGAGAGAGAGAGAGAGATGATATGATTGTATTAAAGTTCACTTGAGATCCTTTAGGATCTTTGGGAAGGACTGGTGGCCGCTATTAACTAAGAGTGGTCTTTTACATCCAGTGAAAGAAAACTTTACAAAGCTTGTTGTGAGTACTTGCTTAGCTAGCTTGTGCATAAGTCTGATTATACTTTGCTGTGGTGTTCTTGGACATTCTTTAGGTAGCCCCCCATATTTTTCGCTGGTTTTTCCAACACATTTTTTAGGTTGCCCCTGTGGTCACTATATTTTTCTTTGATGTGTTCATAGGCTCAACATCGTAGGAGCATGTGCTGCTCATTTTCTATCTTCCCTGTTGGGGGAGATTTTGCAGATTCTACAGATACATACATACATACATACATACACACACACACACACACACACACACACACACACACACACACACACACACACACACACACACACACACACACACAGAGGTATTATCATCCTTTGGGGCCAAAAACGGCCCATGGGACTTGAAAGATAACAAGCACAAAACTCAGAAAACAAGTAGATAGACTTCTCTCATAGTGGGAGGGGAAGATATGTTATGTGAGATCGTGTGTGTGTTTGAAAAGCCGAGTGATGTTGCTAAAGCCAAAGGTGGAGCCTTGAACAGTAGGTCCGGCACTTGTGTGTGTCCCTCAAGGAGGGTGCCGAAGTCATCCCTGATGTGTGCATACTAGGGGCGAACCTAGGTGTTCCCGAGTCTCCAGAGTGGACTCGAGACATAGCCTCCATTGAGAGGCTCAAGGAGAGACCTGGCCTCCATCAAGAGGGTGAGGAAACAGGAGCTGCCCTCAATGGCTAGCGGATAGATACGAGTGCACAAGACTAGACTTGAAGGTGACAAAGGCGTACAATGTAGTGCTACCACTTCAGAGTGAGGTTGGTGCAGCAGGGCGATAGGATGACACCGCAGCTCTTCTAGAATGCAGATTTCAAATCGGGAGGAACCTAGTTACAACAGTTGAGAGATGAAGGGGGACAAATGAACTCAGATCTACAAGAGATCCTGGAGATGACTAACCGGCAGCTCTTTCAGGCAGAAGAGCAGACCCCACAAATGATGGCAGCTTATGAGGAGGGTTTACCCGCATCCTCACTATGGTCAACTTTGGCATCATGGCACTTGTTAGAGGCCCCTTTCAAGATGAGGAGCTTTTGGAAGCCCTCAAATCCCTTGTGGTGAAGAAATTCCCGTTGAGGATGGCTTGGCTTGGCTTTTCTTTTGGAGTTTGTGGGTACACCTTTGCACTTCCCAGTGTTTGGCTTTTCATAAGATCTTTGACTAGGGTTTACTCCCTCAATCACTTGCCCAGGGATGGATTAGCTTGATCTCGAAAGGGGGGACCATGCAAAAATTTTGCGAGTGGTGCATGATCACACTATTGGACATAGCCTACAAGATCTTAGCCAAGGTCTTGAACTTGCGGCTCCGTCCCCACCTCCCTGACCTCATCCTTGACACTTAGACAGAGAGGATGCATGTAATCATTTGGGATGCCATAGATTGAGCAAGGGAGGAGGCTCAGCCTATCACTATCCTTGTGTTGGATTTTGAAAAGGCTTATGATCGGGTGGAGTGGACTTTGTTGGAGGGCACCATTGGCAAATTAGCTTCTTGGACCAGTGGGTGTGGGGGATCTCTACCCTCTATGCAAGTAGTTCCCTCCATATTCTTATTGGAGGCACATTGGGGAGGCTTCACACTCTCTCTCTTAGAGGGTCCCTTTCTTGCTTCACACTCTCCCTCTTAATGGGTAGGGCAGCAGACTTGGCCTGCAGCCACCCTCGTCAAATTGGCACATCATCATCTATACCGTACGGGGTATTTGTGAGCAAAGCATGGAGTCGTCTAGGAAGACCGCTGTCTGCAAAGCATGGCCTGCAGGTTGTATAGCCCTCCACCCTTGTTGTTGGCACCTACTCTAGGCAGTGAGCTGGGATCCCAAGAAACAGGCTACACAGCAGCCAGCTGCCATTTCTGATTGATTAGCGTCCTGTGGAGTCGTTTTTCAAAGTTTTCTGTAGACGGTTCTTTTCTTTGGGAAAAAAAAAGGTCCATCTCTTGTGGCATCTCCTTTCAGTGAAAGCAGTACCACGGAATACCAATGGCTGGTTATCATCAAACCTAATTGTCATATTCAGTGGTTCAAGGTTTAATGGAATCCAACAGAAAACTCCCCAGGCTGGTAGACCTGAACAGAACATTTCAATCCTAATGTAAATGGATTTAATAGAAGAATTTAAAAGGCTATTCTGAAAATTTTAAGAGTTTCTTTCAGTGGTTTTCACTGTTACTGGAAATTCTTATTGCACACACAACACACAAGCCGGCAGCTTTGAGATTCCTTGTAAAAGACATATCTGGGTAATTTAGATACCTTGGTGATTTCCTTGTAGTATGCTTGCATGAGATGTGAATAGTGGCGTTTGGATAGGTTGGATAAACACAGGATTGTACTCTAGGATTCTATTTCAAAATGTTGATGGCTTCCTTGCAAAGACTTGTAATATCTTTGTGTCAGAGATGGGGACTTGATAGTGTAAAAAGATTACACTAGCATATTTGGCAATGTTACGCTAGCATATTTAGTGTTAGCTTTTGTCATGGCTGAGACTGTCCTTCACCTCCGGATTGCTGACAGAAACTCAGTATGAAGACCTTTGATAAATGGGTGCTCAAGTATGTGTGGGGTTGTGGATTTGTGTATGTGAGAGCATCCGTTTATACTATGGTCTACACCCACCATTGGGCGCTGATGATGTCGGTGGGGATGTGATAGTAGCTAGTCCCTGCAGGCTGCTATGCGTGATGGAGTTTATGGTTTCCAACCTTGTGAGTGACTACCATAAGATTGAAACTAGTACTATGTGTTGTGTTTTTAGAGGATGAGTTTGGGCATGTTCTTGGATTCATCTAGATATATGTTGCAGGCCATTAGATGAATTATAAATTCTCCTCTCTGTCAACGCCCTTTACGGATTTGGGACTTGCAGAGCTGGTTGCTTCACTTCACCTTAATACATCTATGAGTCCCGCTACCTTAATACATCTATGAGTCCCGCTATTGTAAAAGTTATCAATAACCGTATCAACTATAGGACTGGATAAATGCTGTGTTTCATCTTGTACACAGATTTATCAAGTTAATTTTGCTATATACTTCTTTGGGTTTTGTACATTGTTATATATTAAGGTTTCTTTTCAACTCCACTTGTCTCCTTACAGATTGGAAACATATTGTACGAAACACTACGCCTTTATAGCCCAGTGGCTGTGGTGGCTAGGCAGGCTCGCACTGATTTGCAGCTAGGAGAATTGTTTGTACCAAAGGGAATGAGCATTTCGATTCCTTTAATTTACATACACCATGACAAAGAACTATGGGGACCAGATGCAGATGAGTTTAGGCCAGAACGTTTTGCTGATGGTGGGGCTAAAGCTTGCCAACATCCTATGGGATTCATGCCATTTTCTTTTGGTCTTCGGAACTGTGTGGGACAGAATTTTGCCATGATGGAGGCAAAGGTTGTTCTTGCTATGGTACTTCTTCAGTTCAGGTTCCGTCTTGCTCCAAATTACAAGCATGCCCCAATCTCAATGCTCATTTTGAGGCCTAAGCATGGCATACAAATCATAGTAGAGAGTGTAAAATGTGGTTCTTGAGGATAGAGCTATTCTTGGTGCAGCTCGTGTACTTTCTTTCATGAAAGGGATAAAACAGTGGACTGCTTGTATGATAAGATGATGGGGGGTCAGATTTAAGATACACTGCTGCAAGTTCAAATTGATAAATTGTACAAAGATAATGTCCATCCTCTTAATAGATTCATATGTTGTGTGGACGTGCAGATTTGTGATAAACTCACAAATTGAATGTAACATTGGAGGCTAACACACTTATAATCAACTAATATTGAAAATGGTCGAACTAAGGGAGACATTTACACTTGCCTGTGTCGCAGCAAGTAATGTGTCCCCAAGCTTGGGCATTTGGATATGGATATGATTGCATAGATGATATATATCAAAGTTGACCAAGTAACACATTTGGAAATTAGCTAACAACACTGAGGGAATTGAAAGAATCGGCATGCAAACTAATTGTCAATCATTTTCCTTGCTATATAGTTGGCTCAGTTTTTGAGCTCTTTGATTATCATTTATAGCTCTCTTAGCTCTACTTTTTGGTGAGGATTACCAAAAAGCGAGCGAAGAAAAGCGAGCGAGGCCAAATAAGCGAGCATGGACAAACAACAATGCAAGGTGTTATCTGTTTAATAACAACCACATCATATTCATCAGGACAGCCAATTACCACAATTTATGCTCCAAGAAAGCTTACCCACTCGCCTGCATCTTGGCTAGCATGTTTCCAAAAGTATATGTTCAAATCATGTTTCCTTTGTTGTGAAAAAGTAATGATAAAATAAAACATTGAATGCTTTCAATAGTGAGAATAGTAACATATTACATGAACTGCTCTTCATGTTGTCAGAAGACACCTTTTTTCTAAAAGTTATTAACTCCATAGCACAAAAAGCATATGTTATACAAACAAAAATTAATATAAAAATTTGATGCTTCAAAATATCTTCCAACCCTTGGAATGATTGTACAAAATGTTTTTTTGTGCATTGCCAAAACATGGAAGCACACCTATGTATATCATCCGCTTCCAAAGGAAATATAAAAAAGGGACATCTAGGCTGCCTACTAAATGCTTGATGGGTTTCTTCCACCTTCAAAAAATACAACTTAGTGCAGCTTCATGCAAGGAAGCACACCTACATATATTATTCGATTCTGAAGGAAATGCAAAAAAAGGGCATCCAAGCCATACACTACATACTTGATGGGTTTCTTCTACCACCCAGAGCTTGAAACAATTCAACTTTTGTCAATGTAGCCTGATGCATAAACTGATGCACCATTTCACTTAAGCCCAAGACAACAATAAACACAAAGTATATGTGCTTGCAAGGCATGTAGGGACTTTTTCTTGCTTCCCTTTCTGTGAAATCAAGGCATGTGCAACGTGGAAACTCTGAAATCAAGACACTATATGTTAGCCCCTTGGACATTGATCCTGTTGTACGAACATGGAATACATGCACCTCATGTGGAATAATGATGTTCTCTCTCACCACCTCCCCATTTTCTGTAACTGCCTTGTGTATCCTTTCCTTGAAATCTTTATTCAACTTACTTCTCCATGAAACAAGCTTTCCATCACGATGAGAAGGGCGCACATGGCTAGGTGTATGGATTTGTTGTGCATAAGGAGGTCCCATCGCACCAATAGAATCATCACTATTAAATACGAACCCTGCCCTTACAAGGGCACCCCTCTCATCTACAGTGATTGATGTCCCACTTGCAACCTTCCATACACCTGGAGAGACCCCAGGAACACCTTGAATGGATTTATCCACATTCCATGTATGGGTGACAGAAGTATTACAAAACCATACAAACTGCTCTATCACTCCATGAGAATGTTGCCTTCTTCCCTTAAAACAAGGGGCTGGCACACCATAACTTGCACTTCTACCAAGTGAATTGATTAGTGCCCCACATCGTCTCCGACTCTCTGCCAAGTAGCCAAAGCATGTGACAACACTATGTGGTTCGGTTCTCCTGATCGCCCAATTGGCTTCATGAATATCTATCTCTCTACAAACCATGTCTTGTGATGGACTTTTAAAATCAAATTGTCTTCTTTTTCCTATCACTCTCCTTGTTGTCACTGTCATGTATTCTGGTCGATGACTATCATTTCCATGGATCGATGTTGAACATTTTGAACCCCTCTTTCTTCTTATGCTCATCGGTTCTGTTATTGGCCTATTCATCTCAGGAGATTGTATCCCAGCCTCTTCAATCACTATGTGTGATAAATCCACAAGCCTATTTCTGTCCCCTTTACCAGACCCACTACCATCAAGTATTCTTCGCCGGAGAGCATCCAAATTTGGTCCTGTACCCAAGTGTCTTCCATTCATAAAGGCATCGTAGTGGGCACTTTGAAGGACACTCATTGCAAGATCTGCTGCACAAGCATCATACAATGTTATGTGTTTTGCATATCCATGTGCTGCTCTCATGCTAGAATGTTTTGTCTCTTAAAGGTTCACTGTAGGAACAAATCCAGATTGCTCTTCTTGCCGCAAGAACATTCCCCCCCACTGGTTGACTCTAACATCCCACCAAGCAAGCCACATATGCAATGTTGGTAGCTCACCCTCCTTCACATGAATCGGGGACCAATACAAATTCAATGTTTGTTTGCATTGGTCTGCAGAAGTTGAAGTTGTTGCCTCTCTCCACTTCCGACATAGAACTTTATTCTCCTCCTGAAATTGTGGCTTAATGCATCGTCTGGTGTGCTCAACCATGCTCATCTCCCAATGGAAAACACAAGTTCTTTCTCTACCATCCATCACATTTTCAGGTCCACCATTGTAAACAGTGCGGACAGCCAGCCAATTTGCTCCTGCTCCATCTGCCATGAATCCACGGAATTCAGGTTTTTTAAAACCATTCTTCTCCATTGTATTGTTCAGTAGCTCCCAGAATCGAACTTGAGCATGGTTATCCTCCACCTTGAATTCACATATTGCTATAGTTAATAGTTCCCTTATGAATGGGTCATACACATGAGCACCCATTGTTGACCATCCCCTCACTCGATGCACATGGTCAAAATGAACCCATTGTGATCCCAAGCTTCCACCAGGCCGCATGCGATTCACTAGATCAACTCCTGATCCTGGACCAATGGTCGACATTTTGAAGATATGTGGTTGTTGTTCATCTTGCAATTGTTCAGGAAATAGGATACTTTGTAGGTATGGATATTTGCATCTCCTCTTTAAATCAAGTATTGAATCCATTCCACCATCCCCTCCTCTAGCCTCACTTCTTGCACTCTGCACCACTCTCTGAAGCCTCCTTCTCTGGGTCATTGGTGTAATGGTTTCAAGCACTTCTTCGAACTTCTGATCATCTAGTGGCTCCACAACAACCCCATCCTTTGCTAGCATCATCTCCATCACAAGGTCTTGTGCCACAGACACCTCAATATTTTTGCAAGAAGAATTTCCATTCAACCTAGCACGCATTGAAATGAGATCCTCTACTTGCATTTCCTTTGCTCGACTTCTACCTTTTTCAACTGGATGGTCATGGAAACCCACATGCACTGCGCATCTCGTTGTCTTCACTCTTTCATGGGGAAAGCAATAATATATAATAGCACTGCATAGGTAAACACACTCTGGTATTGCATCACAATGCTTGCACAAAAGTGACCCCAAGGCAGGATCAATGGGACCACGTAGAGGAGGCCTCCTAAGCTTTCCTTTCCATTGTGTATCATTTAAAATTCCCATTCGTTCAAGGAAAGGACAATCCAAATTACAACATCTCAAATAACCTGAACATCTACTCATTCTCACAACACCATTGAAGCAGTCTTGCGAACATGTGGAATATTTTGTCCAAACATGACCATCAGCATTCTGTTCCATTCCAGACATTGGTGAACCCTTAGGCATAGGTGGAAGTTCGAAGACAATATATCCATCGTAAGTTAGAGGAAGCTCAGTAACCTTCTCCACCCGAACTGCAGATTTGAGCGCAACATGAAGAGAACTATTCAAAGGCATCCTCTCTATAAGTGAAACCACACTATTCAGTTCATGATTCATAAAGTCACCATGAGTACCTCTCTTATAGGACATGTGAACTCTTAAGGTTGATTGTTGGCCACCACTAATCTTGAACCCTTTCTGACCATCCTCTAAGTTCACCACTGGAAGTACAATGGCAAGCTCATCTATTCCGATTTCTTGATGCAGCTCAATGTCCTCGTTCTCAATGTGAAAGTGTTCCTTAAGCTCCACCAATGAAACCTCCAGGAAAGGAGTGTCAAAACGAATGGTCAATGATTCGTGTTCTCCAAAGCGAATGAAAACTGAGAAAGGCATGATTCAAATGCTAGAGCCAAGATGTAGCACCAGACGACACCAACCAAAGAACAAGTGAAAAGCTAGCTACACAAAGGGTCCGAAAGCAGGGAGGCAAAAGAAGAAATGGCATGGATGTGTTGGAGACCGAAAGAGAATGGAGCAAAGAGAAGTGTTGAAAGAGCCACTGCATTGAATTATGGGAGAGAAGCAAGTTCGTCTCTGTAAGTGTCAAATGCAAATGGATGTCACTATTAGCATCCAAGGTGATCGTTTAACTGCAGGTCTTTATTGAACAATATGTGTTTATTTGTTTAGAATAATGGTAATCTTTGAACAAGATGCCTTGAACACGCATATAGTAACTTGAATGACGCCTCCATGCATTTCATTCAGTAATGGTGTATATTTAATATAAATGAATAAAAGAAGAAGTAACTTTCAAATTTATATATTGGTATTGAAAGACTAAAATATCAAGAAAAAAATTAAAGATTTATAATTACTATATTTTACTAGCAATAGTTAGAATGAGTAGTATATTCAAATCCATATCTAAAATGAAAACTATCGAAATGTGTTAGTTTACTTCACATTTGCATGAACGCGCAATATTACTATTTCCATCATGAGTCATTACATGGTGTTCTCCTCACTATTACAAGGTGTTAGTTATGCGGTCTTCTCCTACCGTCTAATAATGACCAGGCCTGCAAAATCCCTCAAAAATCGTTTCTCTAAAGGCTACGCCTGCAAAATCTGTCTAATAATGACCATCGCCTGCAAAATCATTACTACAAAATCTCATGCAAAATCTGGAGATATTATGAGGAAGAGCGTGGTGGGCTGGGTCAGATTCTATCTCTCTTTCTCTCCAGCCTCGAAGCGATTTTATCTCTCTTTCTCTCCAGCTTTGAAGCTTCCCCCAAATGCTCCTCACGCTCTCCAACACTCCCCACCCCCTTCCATTCCTGCCCTCTCATCTTCCCACAGTTCAAAAGTTTAGCGATGTCGACTCCTTCCTTTCTGAGATGCCTGCTGTGACATCAAGCTCTTTGTGCTTTCAACAAACTTCAACGACATCGACCTCCTTGCGGCCTTCAACAAACATCAACGAGCAAAGAGCTTTTGAGGTAAGTACTCCTCTTTTCTCTTCAAAAATTCAACGACCATAGCCTAGGGAGGCAAGCGTAACGGTAAGAGTGCAAGCAAGAAAGAGATATGAAGCAAAGTGAGCCGAAAGAGATATGAAGCAAGGTGGCTCATTGTGGTGGCGGTTGGACTGCCGGGGGCAGCAAAAGAGGCAGCGCGTTAACGCGCTGCCTCTTTTGCTGCCCCAGGCAGTCCAGGAAGGAAGTTCCACCACAGCGAGCAAGGTTATCCAACTTCCTTCCTGGACTGCCTGGGGCAGGGTAAGCATGTTCGTATAGATTCTTAGAAGAGAACGATGAGGAAGACGATCAATCACAAGCAATCCAAAGGTGACTCGATGTGGTGGCAGTTGGACTGCCTGGGGCAACAAAAGAGGCAGCGCGTTAACGCGCTGCCTCTTTTGCTGCCCCAGGAAGGAAGGAAGGCAGTCCTCTTTTGCTCGAGGCTCGGAAGCATGAAATGGAATGGAGGAGTGAAATGTCGGATGATTTTTGATGCTCTACTAAACATGAGAAGAGAAGTAGCTGAGCGCGTATTCTCGTAAAGACAGATGTACGAGATCGTCGAGCACCGGCTGAAGTCCATAACGAAAACCAAAAGCCCTCTGGTCGGTTTCTGGACTTAGCGGAAGAGAAAGCAGCAGCTGCTATATTTAAACTCGCGAGGACTCACTCACAAGCATGCTTGCGAAATCCAACCTAAATTTAAACTCGCCAGGAGCTTCGAGAGTGCCTTGTAGACATCCACCGAATATAGATTTTTTACAGAAACAAGCAATTAGCAAAGTACTCCAAATTTCCACCAGCAACTTCATAGGACGACTCGAGTGAACTGAAATGTTCACCGTGCAAATCTAACAGCTCAACCCTTGAATTGTCCCAGTGCTTCTGCAAACGTATAGGCACAACACCTGTATGGTCGGAGTGGTTGAGATAACAAAGTACACTAAGACATGGATTGCTAAAAAATGATGTTAATTCGATTCGAAGTGATCGTTATATGAGACAAATGGATTACTAAAGAGGCTCCCAACATGGAGTCTCTAAATTTGCTTTTGAACTTGACACACCTCTCTCTCTCTCTCTCATCAATGAGAAACGGTGGATTGGCTTTCTAGGAACACACTAGCATTGTGCTCTTTCTTTTGTGAGAGAGGCTTTGGGATTCGCACATGCTTGTAGTGTTTGGAAGAGGTTCTTCCTTTCGTAGTCTAGAGGCAGATGCGGTTGTAGTGGCATACCTTTCTTCTTGTCTAGGGTTACTTGAGTGTGGTCATGGTATCTAGCCATCCTCGAGTGTAAGATCCCGCAATCAAGCTACCACAAGTTAGTAGCACTTGCATCGTGAAAGCTTGTGTACCATGAGGCATCTAGATGCCCATAACCTCACACTTAGGGCATGGTGTAGGGATGCGGGTGGGAGCAAGAGAGTTGGGAGAGTTATTTCCATTATTTGTTATTTGTTGTTTCTCTTATGCTAGGTTAGACCTTAGGTTCTTTTCCATTATAGGACATATTCCTTTTTACTAGATTAGCTTGTTGGTTTTGGGTTTCTAGTTTTTAGTTTCAATCTTGGTCTCCTATGTAGGAGTTAAGAGACCGATCCTCGTGCCTAGTTGGAATTGCTCCATCTGATGGGAAAGGGATTGGTATGAACTTAACCATTCGTACATGGCAATTTGGAGGCTCCATACCAGGAACTCCATCAAGATGATGGCCTCCACAGGTTCGACAAGTTTAAATGAAGTTACTCTGGTGGCTACCTTCTATGATATTCAAAAAGCCCATAAGGTGGAGTAAAGCTTCTCATCCCAATCCATTCAATTCTTATTGACCACTTTTCTCATTATGTTTTGCAGAGTCTTGCTCAAAGAATCTGCATGTTCGTTGGTCTGTGGGTCACTCTCGACCTCTTGTTAATGTGGTAGGTAATAAGCTCCTGGTTACCTAATTTAAACATTGTCTACCCTAATCACTAATCAATTAAATTGACATTTGAACCTGATCATGATTGTTTCATAAAGAATTTTCCCCCACGGGGATGCTATACAATTATTGTGCATAGCTTGTGCCTCAACCCATTTAGTAAAGTAGTTGGTAGCCACCAATATGTACCTATTTTTGGTATGTTGGGTTGCCGGTTTGAATGCACCAATGAAATCAAGGCCCCATTTTCCAAATGGCTCTAGGGCGAGAATGGGGTTATGTAGCATTTGGTGTCAGATTGTTGGCTACCCTAACTGTTGGCAAACATCACATTGCCAACTATAGTTGTAGGCATCTTTTGACACCAATGGCCACCCAAATTTCAGCTTGCAAAACTTTTTTTCCTATCACATCTCTAATGAAGTTTCCACTAGAGAGTCCCTCATGGGCTTCATGCAATATTGCTTCCATTTCATGTGGAGGGCTCATAGCATCGCATAATTGAATCAATAATCTGGTGATAGAGCTAGCTTACAATGATATGGAAATTTTGACTTTGCAAGGCTAGCCACTTGCATCGTTCTGAAGATAGATGATCATCCAGGATGTTCATTTCCATGAATTAAAACATATCATCATACAATGTTGGAACAAAGGCTAGAACTTTGGCCTAGTCTTCAAATAGTTTCACACCGGGGAACTTGTCCGAGAATAAACAGCCTTTTCTCCTTTTTGAAACAGGATAGATAGTCTACAATGGCATGTGTGAAACTTGGTGTATGTACAACAATAAAATCAAATCCTTGCAAAAGCAACATCCAACAGGCCACCAGTGAGATTCAGTTTGCTCACCAAGTACAACAAGTCTGAATGGTCCACGTGGAATACAAATTTGTTGTTGAGGAGGTAGTGCCAGAATTTGTTAACCGAATATATCATGCCAAGGACTTCTCTTTCTATGGTGCAATAGTTCTTCTTTGCCTAGGACAATCTCTAAGTGGCATAGTACACAAGTCGATACCATTTGGATTTTGTTTTTGTATTAACAAAATACCAAGTGCGATGTCAGATGCATCAATGAAAACATGAAAATGAAATGTCCAATCAAGGTGCTTGGACTATATGGGTGCTAGCCAGTATTAATTTGAGGCACTGGAAGGCCAGGTCACATGCTTCTAACTAGAGTATCGAAACCTTGTTCAGTTTTTTGTTTAGAGGTCCTACCATGTCAACAAGATATTAGGAGTATCTGTCTATGCCACCAAACTTGGCCCAAAAAATTGTGCCAATTTTGCTATTAGTCGGTGGTTTTTCTTTGTGGATCAACTCTACTTTACTTGGATCCATGGCAATGCCTTCCTTTTTGGAGATGATGTGGCCTCAGAGCATTCTGCTTTGCACAACAAAGGCACATTTGGTTGGATTGATAGAAATTCAGGCTTCTTGATATGTGGTTAAGCACAAGCTAAGATGGTTCAAGTGTAGCTCATGATCACTGAACGGACTGAAATCATCTAGGAAAATTCTCATGAACCAAGTTAGGCACTCATCAAAAATTTCTTGGACCTTCCTTTGAAATCCCATGCATTCTATTATGAAGGTCATCCTGACGTGATCCTTCTTCACCATGCAAACTTGTTTACATCCATTGGATTTGTCTAAGGAAGAGTAAATTTTATGGATTGCACTGGCATCGAGCAGAGAATCCATAAAGGGTAATGGAAATGGATTTGTCATAGTAGCGGTGTTAAGCTTGGTGTAATCCACCCAAACTCTCAGCTTCTTTTTCTTCTTGGGAACAATCACAATTGGAGAGATCCAGGTTGCCCAATCAATCGGATATATACATTTGACCTGTAGAAGTTTGCCAATTTCTTCTTTGAACCTTAGCACATAGTTTGGATTCATTTGATACCACTGTTGTCTTATTAAAAACTACATTCTCTTTTAGATTGATATGATATTGGTAGAATAGGGGGTCAATGCCCTTGACGTTTGTGTAGCTCCAAGCAAACATGTCCACAAATGATACCAACAATTTGTGTTCAGAATATGAGAGTTAGCTTTGAACTCACCCAAACAATTTGCAAATCTTCTTCAAAACCCAGATTGCAGTCAAACAAATCATCTTCTTAACATGTCAAGAATGCTAAAGTTCCCGTTCAAATTCTTTTTTGGCGGCAATGAGCTCTTGGACATCTGACTTTGGTGCTCTGAAGTTTGGCTTGGCCAGGGTGCCTTCTTGCAATAGGCTTTCTTGTTGTGACAATACAAACTAGTCCATTGTTTAACCACATCCACCTCAAACAACCCTACCACTTGTGGATTGTTCTTGAGATATTCATCCTCCTTATCTTCCTCAATCCCATCACTTCCACTACCTATGGGCGAAGATAGTCCATTTGTTGGCAATGGACTTGTAGAATTTATTTTTACCCTTGCAGATAGTGATTTTGTTGAAAAGTCAATCTTGCTTCACCCGAGATTGTCGAAGCCATGGCCTACCCAACAACATTGAGTATGCCCTTTTATATCTTCCATCCATAGCATGACTACTATGATTACAAATGTAAACTTTGCCACAGAGATTGTCAATCGTTGAGTAAGGCCCATAGGTTGCACTCTCCATTGACCTTTTATATCTTCCATCCATAGCATGACTACTATGATTACAAATGTAAACTTTGCCACCGAGATTGTCAATCCTTGAGTAAGGTCCATAGGTTGCACCCTCCATTGGCATGTGTTAACCCTTGGTTAACATGATGACTTGGGTTGGGTCATGAAGACTAGGGTTATGACAGCTCGGATCAAGGCCACGTAGGAGAGCAAAAGTGGAGTTTGGCCGACACCAACAACTAGGTGGTACATCTCTAGGTTACCACGAAGGGCGAGAGGTCAAGAGCATTAGCACGCCAATACCAATCCGTGGTTTAGCATATTTGTAGGAAAGAGTCAGGAAGGCGGCATAGCCAACTGCTTGAGTCCGAATCTAAGGTCTAGTATATTGACATTGCTAGCAGTTTGTAGTGGGCTTTTTCTCGTGCTAGTTCGGGTCTTGTTTGCTATGCATAAGCTAGAAGGATTGAGTCGAGGGTTGCTTCTCATAGAGTCTTGTGCCTCAAGCCAAGGCGAACGAGATTGATTATTTGAATACTGGTTCTGCAGCTTGTATTTCCATTGAATGCTTAACCACTTGCACACAGCACAAACCCCAATTGTTAGTGTTTTCCATCGATATCTATTTCAATCAAACTAATAAAAACCTAAAGAAGAAGGAAAAAGCATAGGATACATGCTATCCTTGACTCCAGTGAAAGCCACCACAATGAAAGTAGCGAGGTTTTAAAAATGTCTTTTGTTCCTTTATTATATTGATTAATTGATTTGCTAGTGCAAATAATGAGGCATTCCTATTGAGAATGATTTGTTGAAAAATAATGTAGATGCACAACATGATGTTTGAGCACATTTCAACAATTGCCATGCAAATGTTAAAAATCATAAGCCATTATGATTTTTTACCTTTTCGAGGCTAGGGGAAAAGAAATTGCACCCAACAAACCTGCAGGTGCGATTCGGTACAAGCCAAGTCAGGGCAAGAATGATACTTTGAATATGTGCAAATTTTTCAAGATTTTAAAAGTACCTTATCAAACCAAAATGTATTTTATGCGACATAACTAGGGAGGTGACTTTGCTCCAATCACCCATGTCTTGTAATCAACATGAATGGACCACATACATCTCTCTCTTCAAAGAGCCTCTAGGGAGCTATTTATCCCTTATCGCTTCCTAGGAAAACTTGCCAATAACTTCTTTAACTTGATGATTCATGGAAAATATGCACCAAAAGGTAAATTAATCAAAATGCCGCAATATAAGATTATGCACAAAAAGGAGTCTATGTGATAGCCTACTACAAGGCCTTCCTACATCGATAACCTTGATGCATGCTCCTTTTAGAATTGAGGTGGTCTGCTCCTTCCTCTCATATAAAGCAACCTTTCTCTTTGTCCAAGATCTAAGTTTCATTGTGAGGAATTCACTTCCATTTTTATGTTGGATATTGTCAATCAAGGCCATGATCAGATGTAGGGGATATGGAACAAAATTTGGGGTTGGAAAATAGTTTGGGAATACACTATGTAGTATTTTGGGCTTGGAAAAGGATGTAGCTACATAGGTTATGTTTTGGGGAGTTGTTCAAAATGGATTGTAACTCATCTAGGTAGATTTTAAAAATTATCATGTGTTTTTTGAAGGAGTGCTATGTAGAATGTTTGGAGGTGAGAGGCTTGCCTTAAAGAGAGTGGGTTCACTTTTTGTTGGTAGAGTGCGGGGACTGCCAACTGTTTAGTGGACGAGGGATACACTTTTTAGACTCATGGGAACTCCACTAAGCATGATTAATGCTTATATATTTTCCTAATCCATTTCTTATAACCCCTTTTGTGTTGCAATGCATGTCTTTGCTTTTATATACTTTGTATCCAACTTTTAAGATAGCCTCCATTTTTTCCCTCTTTCAAAAAGGATAGTACTTGTGACACCCCATGCACCTTCTTGTTTAACACAAAAATGCCTCCAACCTTAGGTAAGTGGAGGATCCTAAGTACTAACAGTATCATAACATCTAATCACTAGATATGTAGGAGTAAATGCTAGGATAGATTATTTCCACACACAAAAAAAAAGGACCTAGAAAGGCACATTATTAAATGATTGAAAGAGATGGAGCAAGAAGTGTCGATTTACTAACCACAAAGAGTCAAAGCACAAGTCAGCACCCAACTCCTCCATGCCCTCAACATTAAGATGGGAGAAACGCAAAAGGGAGGAAAAAAATTTTGTAGAAGTAACAAACGCATGTTAAAAAGAAATAGTCACAGCATTGATAGGTAGAAGTAGGCAATCCTAGAAAATACCAAAGCGACAGCAAGTAGTGACAACACTATGGCTATGCTAAAAGAAGATACATATGGTTAAAATGGCATCATACACTCAAGGTGGAAGAGAGAGAGCAAAAAAGAAAGAGAGTCTATTAACGTCCAAGCGAGACCAAAGGTCCATGGGACAATAAAAAACCATCCAATACAACAGCTTAGGGAGGGCACATGGCAACTCCCAAGGAGTAAATAAAGCAACTCCAATTATTTAGAGTACCTAAATTCTATCCTAACCTATATATAATTGGCCATACATCATTTTAAGATTGAGAGTCTTTTGGTTTTGATTTGAATTCCTTAATGAGTGCTATTCCTCCGCGGTACACTACCCGCTTTCCATCCTTCCTAGTAGCCTTAACTTTGGCTAACTCCGTTGCTTTATCCTTCAATTGAGCTCTTGTAAGTTCCTCGGCTATCCACAGCTTAATTCCTTTTAGCTTGTAGGATTGTCGTAGGATCTTGAGTCTTAAATCTCACGAGCTAAATGTAATAACAACATGGCCTTTGTGATGACTAATACGAACTGCAGAAGCTTCACCACCATCCTCAGAGTTATCAGGCTTGTCATCCTCATCTGGCGTCCAGTCGATGTTAAGCATTGCTGCTTTAACATGTGCTAAAGTGTCACTAAATGAATCCTCCGCATTGTACCATCCATCTGGGAGTCATCCAATTTTGATTTTTAATGCATTGTCCCGTCTGATTTCATGTTACGTAATCTCTTCTTGGATATCAACTTTATTCACCTTTGCTCCAAACTCCACAATGACCTCTTGGTTTGCTATCTGCATTTTAGTTTGAACAAGATCCTTGACTGTGGAGACTAGCTGGGTGGTAGGTAGGGAATCCTTGCAAGACTTTATAGCCGCATTAATTACCTCCTGCTTACCAAGTCCAAGAAGAACTTGCATTCTAGCTACAGCATCTGCCAGTTGTGTCCTTAGCTCTCTCACCTGATCTTGTAAGAAAATAATATGTTCATGACATCCAATGATGGGGTGATCGAAAAGATTCCTCTCTCATATGTATGTGCATAAGGAGAGGGTGTTCGAGCTACAATTGTGGCATATTTAGCCCTACTAGAAGGAGCTATTGGAGTTAATGGGTTTTTTGCAGAAGAGGGGGAAGAGAGGTTGGGCAATTCTTGACTGACCACGTCTCCTGCAACCCCTTACTAAGCTAACCCCCCAACTGGGCTAGGGGTTTCAGTCCAACTTAGGGTTAGGTGACGAAGAAAAGACCGTTGCTATCAAGCGCTGTTGACGAGACGACAGGCTAACGAGCTAACGAGCTAGTGATGATTTGTTGACGAGACTTGCGCTACTGCTATTGACCGGTCTTACGTTGATGGGGTGTTATCGGGTTGGCGGGATGTGGGTTGTAACAAGCTAACGCATTGTTGTTGTTGAACTATAAGGGGGCTAACGAAGGGCTAACAAACACGAGCGGAGGGAGAATTAACAAAACGAGCAAACGCAAGAACGAGAGGGTTGACGGACGAGCTAGAGACGAAGATCAGCAAACTATGGAGAGAGAGAGAGAGAGAGAGAGAGAGAGAGAGAGAGAGAGAGAGAGAGAGAGAGAGAGAGAAAAGAAAGAAAGAAAGATATATTAACATCCACAAAAGGCCTCGTGAGCCTATGGGACAAAGTGACACCAAAGAGAAAAACTCATACAAGCCACAAAGGGCTGAGGCAAAGGGCGCACTAAGACCCTTTGCTGAGTACTGTGCTGAAATAAAAAGAGATCATTGGCTCAAACAAAAACAAGTACAAAAATAAATAAATATATCATATCATATCATGTGCTATCTGCTATCGGGAGCAGGCTGAGAAATGGAACTAGACTGGAAACTTAGAAACCGAAACCGGGCACTGTGGTGGCTCGTCTATGAGCGGTGACAATGTCTCGAATTTGAGTCTGTCTGGCTGTCTCATACTGTGGCATCAGAGGGGCGTGGTCTCCTCGATCTCTAAACCCACTGAGCTATGTTCAGAGTGACCCCTCGTCTCAGGCGGTCCCCTCTGAGGAAAGCTGTGATAGGGCGAACCTCAATCGAGTGTGCTCTGGGCGGTGTCCGTGTCGTGGGTGGCCTCTGCAGTCCTCTCAGTAATCCAGGTTGCCCGCATAGCAGCGAACTCCTCCTCCACCCCACTGTCCTGGAGCTGACTCGAATGCATAAAAATATGTGACGTGCCATTGTCTATGGTTAGCCTCTGCATCCTGTGGTGTGATCGCCTCCTACTACTCTCTGATCTGTCGTAGCAAGGTCTCCCTGTGTCGACGCATCTCATGGGAGGCCTCGTGGGCCTATGGGACAAAGTACACAGAAAAGTGAACTCATACAAGCCTCAATGGGCTGAAGCAAAGGGCACGCTAGGGCCCTTGCTGAGTACTAATCTATGCTAACAAAATCATAATCATGTATAGAAATAGTCAACTACAACTGTATAGTGGACCAGATTAATCTATCTAGTATCAGGTACAAACTGAAAAACAAGTTAGTATCAAGGCTGGGACTCAGAATCAGAATCAGAAACCAAAGCCTAGCATAGTGATGGCTCTTTGATGGGCTGCGAAAATATCTCATATCTACGTCTATCAAGCTATCTCGTGCTGCAGTGGGGGACGCAGTCTCCTCAGTCTCTAAACTCTCTGGGCTGTCTACAGTGACCCCTCGTCTCTATCGGTCCCCCCTAAGGAAAGCTGTGATAGGTCGAACCTCAATGGAATGTGCTCTAAGCACTCTGTCACGCATGTGGTCTCTGTGTCCCTCTCTTGATGGTATCGTGTTGGCCGCTAATCTAGACTACTCTCACGTCAACTAGCCCCTCCTCCACTTCGCTATGTCCTGGAGCTGACTCAAATGTATAGAAGTCTATGACGCGTCGCTGTGCCCGATCAGCAGCCTCTCTGTCTTGTGGTGGTCTGGCCATCCCCTGCAGCTCTCTAATCTATCACAGTAATGTCTCCCTGTGCCGACCATCTCCATCAGATAGAGCCCAATACAGTGAAAGAGGACCGAAACCACTCCTCTCCAAGTAGAGATAGTGGTGACACCCCCGGATCTCATAGTAGGCTGGGCAAACACAAAGAAAATGCTCCTCTATCTCAAATTGCCCCCAGCATACATAGCATGCACACCCGCTGCTCTCTAGGTATGCTTGTTGCTCTCCCTGCCTCGATCCTCAACTAATGGGATGAAACCCGTATCTGACCAATGGCAATCCTCATTGCATGGGAGACTCCTCTGTCCTCGAGACACTGAGGTCTGATGATGAATCCCTCCTCTGATACTCTCAAGAAGTGGTCGCGGTAGAACTAGGTCTTGGTGGCGAGCTCCAAGTCCCCCCCAAGTCCAAGATGTATGAAGCTGGAGGAGGTCTAACCGTATGATACGGTTGATCTCATCCCGTGGGATTGACTTAGGAGACGCATCCATGCTATACTGAAAGGGGGGAAGCCTGTCCATCTGGATACCGTGCCTGGCAAGCCATGCAGATATGTGTGCATACCATGTACCTTCCTCGCTCTTTGCGAGTCCTTTGGATGACTCTAGGGCCAACCTCGAAAGTCTCCAGTGAGCTAAGTCCCAAACTCTGTGGATGAATGTCACTGTTTAAAAGATGGCATCGACTTGGAGAGGTGTCATGGCAAACTCTACTTGCACTATCTCATGTGGGACTGAGGGCTTACACTGAATCATCCTAGACCTCATCATCACTTGTAGCCACTTGAAGCTTCTCCAGTCTATCCTCGGGAGACCGCATCCCCAGAAGGGTGCTGCATACATGGCAGTCGATCACACTAGAGTGTCAAAAAGCCAGACCTTCGTCGGTGTATCCTGAAAGTGCGTCTAGAAGCATTGTCACTCTAGTCTAGCCAGAGCACTACATCGTGTGAGTCGTGCCTGGGTTGCATGGATCATTATGAAGATGGGTCCTGTGAAGACTGCTCCCAAATGTGTACGACTGCGCTATCTCCATTGGCTCACCACACGATTAGGGAAACTAAGTCGACAAAGTGCTGCTCGTGAGGTGTTGAAGACCATAACCTTGCTTTTCCCAGGTTGATCGTCAGGTCTCTCTTGGTTCATAAAGTGAACGATGAGACAAAGATGAATCACAATGAACACTTCTTTATTCATGAGTGGTTACATATATAGGCAACTGCCTCCATGTTGATAAATCCCAGATCCACAATGATCTCCATGATTACCTCAATCAGTCACCTCCTATGATCACTCCAAATCCACACATCACACCAACCTGACATACCTAGCTTGCCAAGTCACTAGAACCTTCTAGCACACCTACACTCACACACTCCTTGCATAGGAGCACTTCTAGCCCCTAGGCACATGCACACACATAAAAGATGAAAAATGCATTCAACTGAACTTCAAAGAGCATTCTCTGAACTGAAAAAGCAATCTCTAAACTGTGCTTTAACTCCTCAAGCATCACCTTAGCATTTAGTATAGCATCAAACTTCAAGAAAAGTATAAAAATGCTTACAGAAAACAGAGGAACCTTGGAGGATTGATACCTTACTCCACATAGCATCAAGCTTGGGGATTTTGCTGCGCAATCAAAGGTACATAAGAGTAGAAGGCTCAATACAAATCTCATGCAAAATCACAAGTCACACTACCCGAGGCAGGAGCATCTTCTTCAACTGTGAAAACCATGTCTTCTCTAAACCCGACTGGTTTTTTCTTTAGTTTCTCCTCATACTCTTGACCATTTGCCCTCATATTTCACCAGCAGGTAGCCCATAGGGTCGCCTAAGTTGTCCTCAAAGCAATTTAGGAATGGTGGCTCCAGCAAGCTCAATTCTAAGAAATGGTGCAGGATGAAGAAACAAGCGGCACGGGCTGTAGAAGCTCTAGTTCCATAATTCCTCCCAAGTGGAAGTGCACCCTAATGAGGGGAAGCTATGACAGAGAGGGCTTGAGCAATGGTGGCTTGTAGGTGGAGAATAGGCTTAAGGCATTTCGCGAAGGAAGGTAGAAGAGAAACTCCATTTGGGGAAGAAGAGAGAATCTTCAAAGAATCTCGTGGATTCTCTTCCTAGGCACTAGGATTCCCAACAACCTCTGATACCACATGTTGGTTCATAGAGTGAATAATGAGACAAAGATGAATCACAATGAACACTTCTTTATTAAGTAGTGGTTACATATATAGGCAATTGCCTCCATGTTGGTAGGTCCCAGATCCACAATTATCTCCATGATTATCTCAATCAATCACCTCCTATGATCACTCCAAATCCACACATCACACCAACCTGACATACCTAACTTCCCAAGTCACTAGAACCTTCTAGCACACCTACACTCACACACTCCTTGCATAGGACTCCTAGCCCATAGGCACACATACACACATACATCAATTTGTCCTTCATTCTCTCTCTAGATCACCGAGCCACCCTTATCACCCACTCCCTTCACAATGCAGCCCGCCACATCTTTCCTTCCACTGCCCGGTCCACTCGCCCTCCACCCGCTGGCTCTACCCCTTGCAACAGATGGTATGATGACGAGTGCAAAGCATTACGCCGCACATTCCGACTCACAACCCAGCGAAACGCTAGGGCCAATCCACGTCTCACCAGGGATTATCGTCGACTAGTCCGTCGCAAGAAGCTAGCCTTCCTGCGCCAGAATGAGGATACGCTACTGAACATTCTATTTAGTAGCAACTCCAAGGATTTCTCGAGGAAATTCCTAGAACGCCGATCCCCCTCCCCCCTCACGGACACTTCCCTCTGGCACACCTATGCACGCACACTCTATGATATCCCTGATCAGCCCCCCCCCCGACCTCTCAGCCACCCCCCGCCCCGTTTCTTGTATCCTCTTCACAACCCAGGGAGTCACCCACGCAGCACATAAGCTTCATAACAGTCAAGCTAAGGATCATGAGGGACTATGCACAGAGTTTGTTGCCTACGGCATCAAAACTCTAGCCCCCATCCTAGCAACGCTATTCAATGAAGCTGTCTGTCACGGGTTCCCCAGAGCCTGGACCCTGAACACGATCACACCCATCCACAAAGCAGGAGATCCCATGGATCCAGGGAATTACAGGACCATCATGGTTGGACATGTTATGTCCAAGATCTATGCATCAATGTTAGATGGCGAGGTCAGTGCTCGCGCAAAGATACAGGGGCTCAGGGCATCCGGACAGGCCGGCTTCAGGATGGATCACTCGACTTACGATCACATTTTTACACTTAGAGGGATCATTGAGGAGGCCAGACACAGGAGACAGAGAGTATATTTTGCTTTGTGGATTTTCGCAAGGCATTCGACACCGTTCCCCGTGCCCGACTCATCAGATGTCTGCAGGAGTTAGGCTATGACTCGGCGATTATCTGGGCAGTAGTAGCTCTCTATGAGCGGGTGATGGGGCAGGTCAGGATTGGCACCAGCTGGACCCCAGAGATCACGCGCACTACCGGAGTCAAACAAGGATGTCCCTTGTCACCGACTCTATTTGGCCTCTACATCGACGAGCTCGAGACCACCATCAAGACACTCGGAGGTGCAGGCTGCTCTCTTGCGGGGACTACCATCCAGATTCTCCTATACGCAGACGATGTAGTACTATCCTCTTCTGCTACTGGTCTTCAACGACACTTGGATGGACTTCAGGCCTTCTGTGATACACATGACTTGAAGGTCAACCTTGGGAAAACCAAGGTGATGATCTTCAACACTTCCAGACCCGCTATGCACCGAGAGCAGTTCCTCTTCGCCGGCGACCCTGTTGAGATAGTTGACTCCTACACATACTTGGGCGTTGTCTTCTCAGGCCCGATCTTCACGATGCGCCCGGCCGTGTAGGCCAGGATCAGCCAGGGATACGCCGCTCTTGCCAGGCTGGAGCGACAGTGCTACCACTCCCACTTCCAGGACCCGCGGACCAAGTCTCTTCTTTTTTATTCTTTGGTCCGCCCAGCAGGCATGTATGGTAGCCCTTGGTGGGGAGTCGACCTTTCAGACACAGAGTGGGCTCGAGTTGAGCGCCTGCACATACTGATGTTTGCTCGGATGATCCGTAGCAAACGATCGGTACAACACCAGATCATTCTAGCAGAGTTCGGCGCCTCACCCCTACAGCTTGATGTGGCTTTTCAGGCTATCACCTACCTCCACAGAGTCAAGGATTTTGGCTCCTCCGCTGACGGTCGCCTCCGCCTACCTTGGTTAGCCCTATCCTCCTCTATGGCCTTATCCGTTGATGGGGACCAGCGATGCTAGTATAGTCGTCTTTCCAGTTGGTTCACCCGACTGGGCCTCGACTTAGACCGGTTGCCTCCTTTTCAGTACAGCCTCGACGCTCCACCATCTCCTCTCTCCCCCACTGACCAGGAGGTCAACTGGCTCATTCGGGCGGATCTGCTCCAGCTCCACACCTGGCGGACATGGTTTCTTCACTCCGAGCTTCCTGTGAAGCTCGACTTCTACCGCCGACACTGCCTCCAGATCTCACAGGAGGGCTTCATCACACCTCCGGGTTACACACAACTTCATCTACCACATGCGCTCCGGATCTCCCTCGGTTAGTTTAGGGTCTCGTCACACCGATTACGGATCGAGAGTGGACGCGCAGAGGGTATCCCACGAGAGGACCGCCTTTGCCCACTTTGCGACTTACAGGAGATCGAGTCGGAGGAGCATTTTGCTTTCAGATGTCCTATCTATTATGCCATTCGAGGCCGATACCACTGCCTCTTCCGCAACGGATTCGGCTCCCTCTCACACATGCTACAATTCCCGGATCAGCGGTGCCTTGCCGCTTTCTTACATGAGATGACCCGCCACCGAGATACTTCTCTCCGAGCACGGCGACACAAGCAGCACACACAGCGTGAGGATATCCAGCGGCCTATCACTGACTTCTTTCAGCCACAGGATACCTCTTCTCAGTCTAGCCAACGACGCGGACGTGAGCGAGAGCCAGAGTCACGACAGCTGCATCAGCGGACAGATTCACACATCCAGGTCCATGACATCTCGTCTCTGCTCTCGGCCTGCCCCACTGCAGTTACAGTTACCCTCATCCACAGGGCCACCAGCCGCCCCCAACGACCGAGCTCAACTAGGCCGCGTGACATCAGAGGCCAATCATCTATCGCAAGGTTTTTTCCGACTTACCATTTGTCGGCCCCTCTATGATTGGTCTCTGACGATCACCACCTGCACATGTATACTGTATCTCCTCCCTCTGCCCTACTTTTTTGTGCCCCCCCCTTCTTCTTCTTTGTATCACCTGGAGGTAGACACATATTTTTTGTATCAAGACTAGACACATAGTCCTTCATAACCTCTTTTTTTGTAGAAACAGTTGGTTGGCCCGTTTTGAGACCACCACCGTTATGCTCATTGTATCAGTTATCTTTAGTCTCATAGACCTTCACGGTCTCCCGAAGACTTTAATAAACTTTCTTTCTTTCTCTCTACAGAACACCTATAAGGCCTCCAGATCTCTCTGCAGCTCCTTTGCTGAAGATGATATAAGAACTATATCATCAGCATATAACAATATCTATATGAGAAGATCACCCAGTAATGAACCCTCGCCCCCTAGGCGATCTATGAAGGATGTGATCTCATCGATGTAGAGTCCAAAGAGAGTCGGTGAGAGATGACAGCCCTACTTCACCCCAATTGTGCTCTTGACCCAATTTGATAGACCGCCTGGAGCACGGACTCTACCGATAACTGGCTCGTATAGGCTCATCACACCCCAGATTAGCGTCCTTGGAATTTGCATCTCCTGTAGTCTCCTAATCATAAGAAATCGTGAGACTGTCAAAGGCCTTTCGAAAGTTTGAAACATGTGGACTTTCTAATGTCTGGCCTCCCCTCCTCAATGATAGCCCTCATAGTGAAAATGTGATCCAGCAGAGTGCTGCCTTCGAAATCCTACCTGCCCTAGTGCTCGTTGTCCCCGTGCCTCTGTATGACTGTTGATCTCCCTCTCTAGTACAAATCCATAGATCTTGACCAATGTGTGGCCAATCATGAGTGCAATAGTTTCCAGTGTTCATGAGGTCTCCTGCTTTGTGTATCAATACGATAGTGACGATGCTTCATGCTGGTGGGAAGCCATGACAACCTGCATAATTGAACATCTGTGCAAGAATCGAGGCTAGGACCTCCTGCCCATGTGCAAAATGCTATGTCTGTAGGCCCTTATGATCATGTGCTTTCCGATTGTGGAGCCGACGAAGTACAACCCGTACATTATGCGTAGTAAACAAATGGGAGGTAATGGGCCTAGGCATAGAGGACATGTCTGGTGGTGTCTCCCTCAAGACATTGTATAAGAAGCATGCATAAGTGTGCCATACTCCTGGATTAGTAATGTGAATAAGTGGCTTCCCTTCCGAAAGAAGTTTCCATCCACTGGTTGGGTCTCCTCGAAATGATCTAATGATCTCATCCATCCCGTGTGTGAGGAAGGCTCGTCTCTTGCGACGTGTCAACCGTTGAAAGATCCTATGTGTCTCATGTGACGTCAACTGACCCAAGGCTCGCTCTCGTGTGAGGCGAGCTCGCATCTCTCTGCACTCATCATCAAACCAAGGGTTTTGAGGCATCTTCCCATCTCGTACCTGTGCAGATCGAGTCGTAGAAAAGGATCTGATGGCAACGTTCTATATCACTATGACAAGGATGTCTAAGGCGTGGGCGAGGTCTAAATCATCCTCTAGTAGGGCCGAAAGCACTCTGACTAAGTGACTCACATACACTGGATCAAGGGTACGATCAAAGTAGATCTGGGTACATCATCTGGTAGGAGCTCTCCCTGTGACTAGCATAGTAGCAAAAACATAAAAGACCAGATATGAGTAGTCAGCTCCGAGTAGAGAGGAGAGGTATTGTGAGGTCATGTATCCGTGAGACAATAGCCAATGGACCCAGTAAGTAGTCCACTATGCTAGTCTTGCCTCCACGTGAGAAACATGTGAATCCCCTAGATGATGGCCATCTCTGAAAGCCATTGTAGATTATGAGATTGTGGACAGCTCCCAACTCAAGCAAGTGTCGCCCATCTGCAGTCACATGTGAGGTATCTGGAGAATGTCTCCGGATCCCAAGCTTTATTGCATCTAACTCCGGAATCATGTGGGGGTCTCTCTCATATGTGAAGTCAAGTAAGCCCACTTGCCTATCCCTTGTCCTTGCATTAAAGTCCCCCAAAATAAGGGTGTCTCTTTGTCGGAGAACTATATGATATCATCATGTATCATCTCATAGGGACTGTGTCCCTCTGTAGTGACCTCATGAGCATGTAATGACGTGTCTAGAGGAAAGTAGCATACTACAATGAAGATCGGTCGAGCATGTAGCTCGTATCCACATATGGCGTGCATGTTCCTCTCTTTGCACCATAGATATGAGTGATCTCAAGTGTGTCTTGAAAAGGACAGCTACGTCTCCATAGCCTCGTACTCCACTATCTCTCCTCAGTTCTCCCTTGGGTGAGAGAGAGAGAGAGAGAGAGAGAGAGAGAGCCAAACACATATCATAATAAATACCAAGAATCAAGGCTGTAGGTCTTGAGACACAAGAACCGTTGGAAGGGACAACCCATGACCCAACTTAATGTAAAAGATACTAATTCATTTTAAGAAAGTAATCTTTAATAGCAACTGTGAAGTAAAACTTCTTTGATATGAGATACCATTTTAGACAACAAAATGAGGAACCCATGTCACCAATATCATGAACAAACTCTTAGTATCACAAGCTAGTATCTAAAGACACCTCGATGCCCACATCAATAGCTAACATTGACCATTTGTTTTCCTGGAGGATTTTCTTGGCTGAAGTAATTTCAGAGCAATATTATTTCATATCCTTGGCAAATTGCAAAGTAATCTTCCATGTTTTTAATTTGCATATTCAGCTCTACTAACTACACCTCTGAAAGCAATTGCTTTCCACATGCAGTCCACCTACCAAGCTCAACCTTCCCCTTTCTACATATACATCTTCAATGTCTTTCATTGTAGACTTCATAGAACTCTATTGCAGCTCCCAACTTGAGAGGTTCTCTAGCATGTTTATTGTACCTTTATGGCTCTCCACAATCTGGAGGTACATTAACATAGCGCTTCACGACCTACACAACCTCAATAAAGCATTCCATCCCATTTATCAAGCTCTATCCATTAAGTCTAGCTATACGTTTCCAAGATGCAACCAACCAAAAATTATACTTTGCAGTGCTTAGAAATTTATGCAGGAATTCAAGTTGCAAATGGCAAACGTCATGGTTAGGGGACCTCCACTCGAAATCTATCCATAAGTAGTTCGTGAACATGCAAAGTTGATTCTGATTCCAAAACTTTCATACATTGCTACCAACATCTATATCTGCCAAGGTGGGAAACCTCCGAAACCCAGGGAGCTCATGTGGCTTCCTTTGACTGGCTCCGGTATGCAATACGGCAATACACTCACTACCACCACTCAAGGCAGCTTACAGCAAGTAAGGTCAATTCAATGGCACAGAGACCATCCACACCCTTACTCAACTAGGAGGTAACCAAGGACCTATGTAACTCCACACACATGGAGAGCAAAACACTCGCAAATAATAGGAAGTAATTCTTATGGAAGTTATGCACATTCTGGATGCACCCTAGTCATAAATAACCTCACAGGCAAGTGAAAAATAGTGGAGATTCATCTAGAAAAGCAGAGTCCAAATAACTCTTCTTGCCAACCTGAAGGACAGTGTGTGTCTTTTTCATTTAAATTGAGAACACTCCAAAACCCAGGGAGCTCATGTGGCTTCCTTTGACTGGCTCAGGTATGCAATACTGCCATACACTCACTACCACCACTCAAGGCAGCTCACAGCAAATAAGGTCAATTCAATGGCAGAGAGACCATTTGAGTGAGATTGCACAATCAAGTGCACTCGACATGCAATGTTCTCAGTTTTTTGGAGCTAACTAGATAAAACAATGACCTCTCCGAATGCTTTTGTTCCATTTGCAAAATATTAAAATACCACAATATTATGCTGGGAGATGCACAATTTTGTATCTTTTACTTCACATTCACACCATACGTCAGCTCAAGTGACTAGTTTAAGAGCTCTCGTTTGAATAGACAGGACTCAAAACTCTTCTTAACCACGTCCACATTCCATACAGTAACATATGAAATGCAAAGGTGTTTGCCTGTAATAAAGGGCCTAGCCCTCCTCCTATGAAGAACATGCACGAACAGGATACAGTCTCACCTTCAACAGAAACATTAGATGTTTTGCCACCTTCAAAACATTCTGCCAAGCTTGTTACCAGCTTCCGAAAGAGATTCTCCTATGTGAAAGCGCTGCCACTTCCCTATCAATGGTTGCAGTTGTTGCACCTTATCATACATACCTAAGAGCCCACCCGTATGGAGGAAAAGCACTTTTTTGCCTTCCCAGTCCTGTGGTTTCTCCTTCATATCCTTCAGCATCCCAACCAAAGCTTTTCCACTGTTACGAAGGGAGCAAACAAACTTGTGAGCACAGTTTGCTTTGCATTAAAAAACAGCTGCCCCTTAGTCACCCTCACACTTTCCTTAGCACACAAAGAAAGCATATGCAGCATGCAAACCAGGTGATTAAATATAATTTTATTACTGTTTTTCCCGTTAATCTGTTCCATTTGTTTCATCAATCAGCAAATAAAGGCTTTTCATATCCTTTCAGCTTTTTGCAAAGGAGAGCATCTTTGCATATATAAGAAAGTAACTTTGCTTCCTTCAAGGTGCCTAGTCTTCCATGTCAACATGGCGCAGGAAATACCAATAGTTTGATAACTTCAGTGCAGTATCTATGGCCTACTGCTGAGTTCTCCACAGAAATTTGCAATCCATGCATCATCACAAAGAGAAACTTAACAGTAAAATGGACCTCAAACAAGAATCGTGGTCACACCATGATGTTTCCTACTTCCTTTTCCTTACAATATTTGACTATGGTAATGGTAAATTGTCATACCTATAGACTGGATCAAGAATAACCCCAGTAGTCTCAGCTATATCCTTCACCACCCTTAACTCCTCTGTGGTACTCATGGCATACCCAAGGCCCTTCGCCTGTATCATAGCATTAGAAAATACTACGGGTTTAAAAAATCAGTCCTCTAGCTATAGCTAGTCAATCTTAGATAGGGGAGAGAGGAATTCGAAGCCCAATTAGCTTGACCCACTTGTATAGACTACATGGAGGCAAACCTTCTAGTGTTCATCCGGAATGGATACTGATAGCAGAAAAAACCATAGCGGAGTAATGGGCATTTAAAAAGTGCTAAACGCAATTTTCACAAAAAGGACTGGCCAATCTTTGTGCTTTTATTTACTTACATCAGAGACATTGACAAGAGCCCGAGAACTGAAGCCTGCATTTAGACCATCAAGTAGGCCTTGTGTATAGTCATAGAAATAATCTGGGTCATCACATACTGCATAGGCATGCACCTGTAAAGAAAAATGCTACCTCATATCAGGACCGTTGAAGAAACCGAACTTCTGAACTAGTAAAAGAACCATGATCTATCATTCAGTAAAAATCATCACCCTAGCCTTCAAGGTGCTGAGATGGGAAGCTAGTGACAACCCCGCTGTTGTTCCCCCACTGCAAAATAAACAAAGGAGCTAATCAAATAGTGCCCAAATTAGAAGAAAGGAAGAGTTTCTAGAATGCCTAAAAAATACATGTAAAGAAGGCCCTGCAAAAATTTTAACGCAGCCCTTAATTTAAGCAAGGAACAAAAGAAAGAGCGCTAATAATCACAATTCCTATTTCGTTCCAGTGTGTTGGAACGAATATTCAGACAAACCTGCCACAAGCCATAACAATATCATTGAACCGAGTAGCACTGCCGGCCTTTCCCATCAATTGATGCTCAACCTCCCTGATTGCTTCGATATAACCCCTGCATGATAAGAACTCCATCTCGTTTGGCTCAAAAGTCCTATTATGAGAGAGTAATGTTTCTATTCTCGGATTTCAAAAAGAATTGAAGAAAAAGTATCTGGAATATTGAGCTGCCAAGGACACTTGGGTCTCCCCTTTTATTTTATGCCAGCACATTCTCATTCTGAATGAAGAGTGTAAAAGAGAATCAAACCATGTTCCTAAAGAGTTTGAACCTCCTACAGGAATGACATAAGGCTTCCTGCCTTTCTGAATAAGCCTTTCTTTCAGCATCAAACCAAGGGCCTGCATAAAATAAAGCCATAAGTATATGCTGATAATCGTTTTGAAATCTTAAGCAATAAAGAGAAGAACAAATGAAAATGGCACAAAAAGTCTAAAGACTGGAGGCTTTTAACATAGTTGTCCGACTCACATATCACGAGGTTATCCAAGAGCTACACACATTCAGGACCCAATTGACACCTCATGAGCTTCCTGAGAGTATGAGGGAGGTGGACTTACGGATGGCATGGCTGCCACATGGGCAGCACATAGGCTGCCATGTGGGCAGCACACCTAAGAGCATATTTGACAGGTCGTAGTCTCTCTGGAGGCCTGGGACTGTACAGAATTGTCAGTGGCAGTCTGGGACAGTACGGAGCAGATCTGCACAGATATTACAGCCTGGAAGGTGATGTCAGCACGGCATTCACTACCTCACACGTGGCTGCCCAGGAGGGATAGCTTGGAGCAGGCACGGTGACAAAGCCAACTCAACCTCTACGGGAGCATGCAGGCTGAATGATCTAGGACTGCCACAGAGGTAGAAGGACAGCATATTTTGGTAAGGGCAGAGGACCACACTATGGTGGGACTTTGGCCTTATTTTGTATTGTGTCCATTGCACAGAAATATATCTACTATTAGTTCTATATCTCTCTTATGAGCACTGTCTATTTACTGGCGTGCACAAGTATGTTGAGCACACAAAGGAAAGAAGTCTTGCATTCCAATCTATAACACCACTGTGCTGGGCTACACATATCTATCTTCCACTACATACACCCTCTGGTGTGGATATTTCTAACATGGTATTAGAGCCCGGAAGGAGGTTCACAAGTGGTGGAGCTTGAAGGCAAGGACCTTTGCTGAAGGATGACCTTGATTCAAGGCTCTAGGGAATCGACTTCCACGTCATTGTGCCTTTGTGAGAAGCAAGGTGACTCCTGTTCAAGCAGGTGCGTACATAGTTTGTTCGGTTGCTACGAACGTCTCTTGTTGATTGCTCAAGTGATTTCCCAAAGCTATGTCAGCAAAGAAAGGTTCTAGTGGTGGAGGTTCCAGAGTAGGTGGTTCAAGAATTCTGGGGAGGCCAGCCGGGCTGGACAGGGCGGTGGAAGTGCTCCCGCACCACGAATTTCGGAGAGACCAGGAAGCTAGACGGGTCAAATTATCCTATTTGAAAGGTAAAGATCCGGAGTCATCTTGTGGCCAAAAAGCTGTGGAAGATCATAACGGGAGTGGATCAAATAGGATGCCCTAGCCCTAGCATTCATCATAGGGACGATAGTAGATGCAGAGATTCCTCACATCCACACGTTGATCGCGGCATGGGCCACTCTGAAGGACTTGTACGAGGCGAACACACGTCCCGGATCTTGACTCTGAATCATTAATTGTTCAATATGAGAATGGATGAAGGAGATACGCTCCATGACCATGTCACGAAGGGCTTCATTACAACTATAACAATAGGCAAGGGAAACACACCTCTGACTTTTGAGGAGCTGGGTCCCTTATTGCTACAGGAGGAGGCTTGGGACAAACTCGATAACATAGAGGATGACAATGCATTGCTGGCAAAAGATAAAGTCGGTTCCGACAAGGGGAAGCACAAGCCTAGCAGTGGTAAGCCCAAGAAGCACAACTCTGAGGATAAAGAGGACACTTCAGAAAACAAAAAAAAGAGGAAGCAAATGTGATACGCCAAGTAGTTTGCGAACGAATGCAAAAAGAAGAAGGCAGATCAAAAGAACACGAAGGGGTCCAGCTCAATTCAAGGGAGTTAGACACAACCAATGTGATAGTCACTAGAGAACTATTCTTGGTGACATCTCTGAGTGTTGCTGAGGTAAGATATGCAGACCTAGAAGTCACAATGAGGAGGTGTGTGTTAGAAATCGACCAATAGAGGTACGCACACTGGAATACTGATAGAATAGCCCAGGGTAGACAGGAGCAGCCAGCAAGCCTTGGGCCTCAACACTGGAGGTGAAGGTGAGCTAGAGGTGAGCTGTAGACTGAGTTCACAGGGCTGAACCTTAGGCTGTCTATCAGGGCAGCAAGAAGCTGAGATCTGGACGGAGGGTCTACACATGCTCGAGGTGGAGCACGCGGGCTCAAGCCTAGAGATATCCGACAAATAGTAGAAGTACCTTGTGGTAAGATCAAAGGACCACACTCTGGTGGGACTTTGGATCTATCTCTTTTGTATTGTGTCCATAGCTTTGAATGGAAATATATATTCATTTGGTAGCTTCTATATCTGGCTGGTTCATTGTCTATTGATGAGTCTGCACATCGCTGAAGTGCTGGATGCAAAATGAGGCCTGGAGCCTCTCCTTTTAAAGGCTCCAAGAGCCCCTTCAAACTTACCGACCAGCCAACCCTAAGTGGGCCGACTCGCCTGGTTGGTTGCAGCCTTAACCAACAGACTGGTTGGCTGCCTTCCCAGCCCTATATAAGGGCCTATGCACCCTGTTGGGCTGCTACCTGGCCCCATTCCTTTGTGCAGGGATCAGCCCTTGGTCCAGCCTTCAATTAGGCCTGGTTGGCTGGCTATAACCAGCCCAACCAGCCTGTCTACCCAGGCCAATCCTCCTGCTGTACTCCCGCCATGTTGTGCCACATACAGGCCCTGCTCCAGGTCGTTTTCCTGCCCACACCCACTGCCACGTGGCTCGCCATACAAGCTTCTGTACCCCGAGATACCCCGCCATCATTCCTTCTCAAGGCCACCATCTGATGCAGCCATGTTGGTCTCTCTAGGTACATCTCTCTTCTCTCTTTGACTCCTGCCCCCATAGCAGCCATAGTGCTGCCTATGTGCCTTCCATCAGTTCCCACGTCCACCCCCCCCATGCTCTCCTCATATGGGGGCTTACAGATGGGGAGGAGACCTCTCATAGAGGAGAAAAGAGAGAAAATAGAGGAAAAGAGAGGAGAAAAAAGAGAGAAAAAGAGAGGAGAAAAGAGAGGAAAAGAGATGATAAAAGAGAGAAGGAAAAAGAGTGAAAAAGTGAGGATAAAAGAGAGAAAAAAAGAGGAGGAAAGAGAGGAGAAAAAAGAGAGAAAAAGAGAGGAGATAAGAGAGAAAAAGAGAGGAGAAATGAAAGGAAAAGAGACAAAAAGAGAGGATAAAAGAGAGAAGGAAAAAGAGAGAAAAAGTGAGGATAAAAGAGAGAAAAAGAGAGAAGGAAAGAGAGTAGAAAAGAGAGGAGATAAGAGAGAAAAAGAGAGGAGAAAAGAGAAGGAAAGAGAGGAGAAAAGAGAGAAAAAGAGAGAAAAAAAGAGGAAAAAAGAATGCTCCATCATTTATGCCCTCTTTCTTTATCCCACCCTCATGCTTCAATCCGATTTTCCTCTTTCTTGGGCCCGCCCTTATGCAACGACTTATTTCCATCATTCATGCAATCCCTTATTTCATCATGAATGCAATCCCTTTCCATCATTCATGCAATCACTTATTTCCATCATTCATGCACCTTGTCCACCACTTTCCAGCAATCTGTATCCGAGATTTGAAGAAGCACCCACACTTCCCCTTTTGCCTTTGAAGAAGGGCCATTCCTGCCAATCTCGCATTACCTGAGACATATGAAGAGCAGATTCTCTCCACAGCATGCTATAAAGGCTTAAATTAAGAAGATCAAGTACATACCACGTCGTCGAACTGCTTGTGTGCTTGCTCTGAAAGCAAACCATGTACTTCATCAAGGCACGTACCAATAACCTGTGCAATCCTGTACTGCCCCCTTCTGAATTACAGCATACATCTGAACATGAAACCCTAGGGCACTCCATGGAATCCACCCTCGTGTTAGTATCAACAGCCACACACCTGGAAGATTCCAAGCACTCCATGCTGTCCTTCACCTTCACAAAGGTTTTTGACTCCCCGTCAGCCCACATTTCAATGCCACACATCTTCACCGTGGCTTCTTGGTCGGCATATCTGACCTCAATAACACACGGAGATGTCACCAAGAACAGTTCTTCGATTACCACATTAGCTTGGGCTTTTGTGTTACCCTTTGAATCTGAGTCAGACTCCTTGTTTTTTTTATCCACCTTCTCTCTGCAATCCTTCGCAAAATGGCCTGGCGTGTCACAATAGAAGCATAGTTGGTTCCGTACTCGTGTGGTTGGCTGAACCATATGCGTATGAAATAATTATTCCGTATTGCGCGTGGTAATACAAGTTTGAAGTTTGAAGTTGAAAGGTTTGTAGCTCTCTGTCAATTAAATGTGTACAATGTATATTTTCTTGTTTGTAAAATTAGTGTCACGTATGATTCAGCCCTAGGGGCTGATCCATACTCCAATCATACTTCCGTACTCGTATGTCGTATGCGTATGGTAACGTAAGGGAAAAACTATGAATAGAAGCACTTCTTCTTGGAAGTATCCTCGTCATCAAAGTCATCCTTCTTGGACTTGCCACAGTTAGGCTTGCGCTTCCCTTTGCCAGCGTAACCCTTTGCCAACGACGCCTTGTCATCTTTGTCGTTGTTGTAGAGCTTCTCCCTAGCTTCTTCCTGGAGCAATAAAGGACCCAACTCCTCAAAAGTTGGAGGTTTGATCCTCTATCCCGCTGTCACAGTCGAAACGAAGCTTTTGAAACTCCGAGGTAGCCTCCTCAGTACCATCAAGGCCAAATGGCAGGAGTCCACCTTCTGACCAACCGGATGCTAGTTGATCCCTCACCACCTTGACCTTCGTCAAGTAGTCATGCACCGAATCTCCTTCATCCATATCCAAGTTGTAGAGCTGATGCTCAAGAAGCAAGATCCATAATGTGTTATCTATCTCGTGCAGATCCTTCAGAATGGCCCACGCCTCTACTGACGTATCGGTCATCTGGATGTGAGGAAGCATAGAGTCCGCCATAGTGCCTAGGATCAATGTCAGAGCGTGGGCATCTCTATCTTCCCAAGCTTCGAGTTCCGCTCCATCTACTGGTATGAGTATCCTCCCATTGTTATCCATCACATCCTCCGGCTTCGCCTCGTCTCCCGTTGTCAGTTTCCACAGTTTTCGAGCCACTAAATAACTCCGGATCTTCACCTTTCAGAGAGGGTAATTTGTCCCATCCAGTTTCCCAGACTCTCCAAAGTTAGGGATGGTGAAAGAAAGAAATCTAGGGAAGGAGGAAGGGAGAAAGAAAGAAAAAAGAAATTTTATTAGAGTCTTCGGAAGACTGATGGGTCTATGAGACTGAAAGAAAACCTGATACAAATCACAGTAAGGGTGAAGCTATTGAAACGAGCATCATCACCCGTGCTGAATCCTAAGTCTGATCATACATAATCAAATACATCTAGATGTAACAATGAAAAGAAAAGCACTGGTGGAGCGGAGCGGAATCCTCCGTATGTCATGTCCCTTTGACTGGTGCATAGCTGGTGATGGGACGCTGGTGCCCGTCAAGGGGTGCCGTGCGTCTCGATCTCCTGGATGAGGCTTGACGCAAGACCAGAGCCATCGTGACTCCCGTGGGACGTATCCCAGGTCTAAACAATGACAGGAGGTCCCCCAAAGTGATATGTGTGTCCCCTCGATGTCTCGTGTATCGTGCTGCGATCGTCGGGTCGAGATCTCTGTCACGTCGGCGGCTAGAGACTGGACGATCAATGTCACTCAATGGGAAGAACTCTGTGATCCTGCTCTGAGAGGTGTCTGATGATGTGACCAAGCCCCGTCGCCTGACTAAGTACTCTCTATGTCGGATTCCCTCGTGAAAAGGCCGCGAGGCATCTCTGATCTAGGTAGGCGAGGAATCTCGAAAGGAGCCCGGAGCCGTCTCTAAAGAGGCAGTGGTAGCGACCTCGGATCTCGTAGTACACTGGGCACCTGAAAATAAAATGCTCCTCCGACTCAACCTCCTGACAGTCGCACACTATGCATAAGCGATGCTCCCTAGGAATCCGCTCTGCTCTGCCGCTCTCTCTCTATGCGGAGGCGGTGATGATACCCGAAACTGTCCGATGGAGATCCATAGTGAGTGAGGCATATGAAGCTCAGTGTACCCCAGTGGTGTGATGAATCCCTCCTCCGAAATGCGAAGACAGTAATCTCTGTAGAAGCTCAACTTCACTGGAAGCTCCCTCGGCTCCAACCAGGTCCTAAAGATGTGTAGCTGCAGGAGATCCTCTCGAATGACCTGGTTGGTATGTGGCCCGATCGGGATGGTGGGTAGGAGTACCGGAGGGACATCTAAACTATACTGAAAAGGAGGTATCCTATCGATGTGGAACCCTAGTCTCACAAACCATCTGTGAGTCCGTGCATACCAGCATCGCTCATCTCCCTCTGCTGCCAACCTCATGGAGGAAACGAGAGCCAACCACGGCAACCTCTGTCTCCCTTATGTGCAATCCCCATATGATATAACCCGGTGTAGATATGTGATGGTCTGAAAGGCTGCATCAAGCTAGAGTGGAGAAGCACCAAACTCAGCCTGAACGATGTGATGTGGTATAGACGGTTTCCCCCGGATCATCCGTGAGAGCATAAGGATCTGCAAGCGCTCCACCCGTGTCCACTCTATCTCTGACATGTCAGGCCCCCAACAAGGGCTACCATACATACCGGCTGGTCGGACCAAGAAGTCGAAGAGAAGAGCCTTGGTCCGAGGGTCCTGGAAGTGGGAGTGAAAGCACTGTCTCTCGAGCCGAGCCAGTGAGGCGTATCCCCTGCTCAGTCTGGCCTGCATCGCTAGTCTCGTCGTGAAGAACGGGCCGGAGAAGATGACCCCCAAGTAAGTGTATGAGGATACGATCTCAACTGATGACCCACCCAAAGTAAAAGTAAACTGTTTCCGTTGCATGTTTGCTCGAGAGGTGTTAAAGATCATGACCTTGGTCTTGCCAAGGTTGACCTCCAAATCATGGGATAAACAAAAAAGCCTGCAGTGCATCCAGGTGTCACTGGAGCCCCTCGGGTGTGGACGACAAGAGTACCACGTCATCTGCATAAAGAAGAATCCTGATGATCATCCCGGCAAGTGAGCAACCGGTCCCTCCAAACGTCCCCATGAAAGTCTCAAGCTCATCGATGTAGAGGCCAAACAGGGTCAGTGATAAGGGACAACTCTGTTTGACCCCTATGGTACTTAGGATCTCATCTGTCCAACCTGCGCCTGTACGAACTCGGCCTGAGACTCTCTCATACAGTGCCATGACTGCCCAGATGATCTCCTGATCAAATCCCAGTGTCTATAGGCGTGTGATAAGACGAGCTCGAGGTACTATGTCAAAGGCTTTTGTTGAAAATGGGGAGAGGGTGAGAGACACATGATTGGAGACAAGAGCTGAGGCACGAATTGATGTTAATAGATTGATATGTTCACAGCAAGTACATAGCCTCTTTTATAGGCTGGGCAAGCCTTATCTTCCCACACAGACACCTCATAGATGAGGTCACACACAAGAGAATCTAGATCCTATAATCTAGGGGAGGAATCACACCTACCACATGAGGTGGCAAGCTAGGGTGAGAAACTATGACATCATCCGAACTGTGCATCCTAGGCAATCTCAGAGGCTAATAGCTGGGCATAATTCAGAGGTTGAACCGAGCACTCTCATGGCTTAGGTGTCAACGTGATCAGAGACTCAAATCTGAGCATGGATGCATGACCAACTTATAGGTCTAGGGAGAACACCAACATCCTGGAACTCAGCCAGGCCTGATAAAGGATAGACATAACAACCCCCCTGTCTCCTAACTAGGTACATGGAAATAAGTGGAGCCTTTTATAGGACAAGGCACACAAAATGACAAATTATTACATCATTTTAGGGGGACTACCCAAGGCAGAGTACCTAACACACATGACTCTAGAAAGCCCACTCTTCATCTATCACCTCATGGAGGGATAGACCAGAAATAGCAGCAGTGCAGGCTTGTTCCTCAGGTCTAGAAGGTGTAGCTTCATCGTCTTCGTCCTCGCTCTGCTCCGCAACCAGATTGGCATGTTCTTTGGCTTGTACCTTTGCCATCTTCTTGAAGCAACGATCCTTTGGATGGCCAAGCTTCTGACAATAATTACATTTAAGAGGTTTTCCTTTCTTCTTGGGCTTATTTTTTAGAAAGAATGCTTTGCCAGATTCAAAGGAAGATTCTGCTTTCTCTGTAAGCCTACGGTCCTCATCAATGAGATGAGCTACCATATCCTTAAAGCTCATATTGCGGCTGACTCTGAGGACAGCAAGGATCTCATTGTACTTGGAAATGTCTTCAATACTTGAGAGAAATACAGCAACTTGATCATCATCTTCAACAATGGCTCTGATGGCAGATAATTGTTGGAGAATTGACCCAAGATTGCTCAAGTGTTCATTGAGGGTTTCAGTTTCCTTCATCTTGAGCTTGAAGAGTTTTTGTTTGAGAAATACTTTGGAATTATTGATCTTATTTCCAAACAAATTCTCTAATTTTTCCCAAACGTCATTTGCAGTCTTATCAAAATCCACATGGTGGATAAGATTGTCAGCTAAAGCTAGGCCAATGATAGCCATTGCTTTATCATTTTGGTTCTCCCACCAACTAATTCTAGCATCATCACTTTGGGGTTTTGGCTCCTTGCCATTGGTGATATTCCACATCCCTTCTCGCATAAGAAGAAGCCGGAGTTTCGTCTGCCAAGTTGGGAAATTGCTCCCTCCTATCCATTGGTGGGAAGGTCTTAGCTGTTATTACAGCCAGTGTCTAAATCCCTCAAATTTCAAAAAAGGCCCAAATTTTACATGGTAGAAGCTTCAATTATGCCAAAGGAAGACACAGGACAGAAAAGCCCTAAATTTTTGGGTTACGGTTGCTGCAAAATTAGGGTTTTCAGAAAATTGGGGTTTCTGATATTTTTTCTCAAAATATGAAAACCATAGTGCAGAAGAGGCCAAATATGCCAAAATCCCCAAAAAATACTGAAAATCTGCGCTAAAAGTGCAAAAGTCGACTTTTAGGACAAAATTGACAATTTTTGCAGATTTTAGCACCAAATGATCCTGAAGTTGCTATGCAGAGGGTCGTCTAGCATAAATGAGGGTAGGCGACCTTGAAAATTTGCTGATGGAGCAGTTCAAAGTTGAAAACGGGCTAGAATTCCCCAAAAATTGCCACGAACTGCTGGAAGCAGCCACGAGCTGTTGCAAACTACTTGAAAATAGTCACGAACTTCTACGAACTGCTGGAAAAATGGGCTGCACAGCTGCAACGTCACAGGTAGTTAAAGTTATGTGCCTAGCAAGTGCTTTGCCACCCACCCGTCAGTTGTTGTTGACGACTACTCATGAGGTGGTTCGTGCAGCGCTGATGTCCATGCCACCGAAGCAATAGTCATGCGCATCAGTGACACTTAGGAAGGAGATTGACGCAGACTGCGAGGGAGGACGTGCAGAATGGCGCAGCATCAGGGAAGATAGCGGGCAGTATTATGAGGTAGGGCAGCAAAGGCGGGTAGAAGAGCGAACAGAGGAGTGGGCAGAAGATCCGCAGGATGGCGGGTTTGTTTGCTGTTTGCTGCGGGCTGAATGGCGACTGTTGCAGGAGCAGCAGCGTGGGCAGAGAGGTGCAGCGTAGAGCAGCAGTTGCGTGGGCAGGAGCTGCAGCATGGGCAAGAGCTGGAGCAGCAGCGTGGGCAGCTTCGGGTCAGGGAAGACCTGCTCTGATACCAATTGGGAGAGGGTGAGAGACACATGATTGGAGACAAGAGCTAAGGCACGAACTGATGTTAATAGATTGATATGTTCACAGCAAGTACATAGCCTCTTTTATAGGCTGGGCAAGCCTTATCTTCCCACACAGACACCTCATAGATGAGGTCACACACAAGAGAATCTAGATCCTATAATCTAGGGGAGGAATCACACCTACCACATGAGGTGGCACAAGTGGCCTCAAGACTCTTCACACTCACACAACTGTAGGACACTCCTAGGACTCTAGGACCACACACACTAGGACTCCGATTCCAACAAACCCCCCTTCGGAGCTAGGGTGAGATACTATGACATCATCCAGACTGTGCATCCCAGGCAATCTCAGAGGCTAACAGCTGAGCATAATTCAGAGGTTGAACCAAGCACTCTCATGGCTTAGGTGTGAACGTGATCAGAGACTCAAATCTGAGCATGGATGCATGACCAACTTATAGGTCTAGGGAGTACACCAACATCCTGGAACTCGGCCAGGCCTGATAAAGGATAGACATAACAACCCCCCTGTTGTTAGAATTATAGATATAATTCAGCAGTGACCAATGTAATTTATTAAGCTAGTTAGGGGCACTTTTCCCTCTTTAAGAGGTTTTTCTCCCTAACCGCAGTTAGTTCACTAACTATGGTTAGTGACTACTAAGGTTTTGTCACTAGGACAAAACCTTATCTCTAACTCCTTCAGTTGTACACTCTCACACTCTTCTATTGCAACCAAGCTATCAAGCTTTCAGCTCTCAAGCTCACTCTCTCTTGCTCTCTCTCTCTCTCTCTCTCTCTCTCCCCAAACACTCACATTTGGTATCAGAGCCTCGTTGAGCTCCTGCTCCCAGCCCAAGCTCCTCCTCCTACTGCATTCCCATTGGAGCACGCCATCCGTACAAGCGTCGTCCGTACAGATCATCCGTACAATCTGTACAGACTGTTTTACGTACAGTTTCGTATTGCACCTGCGCCACTCGCCCGTACCTGCCTGTACTCTGTCGTACCCACCGTACCTGAGCATTCTGTACCAGTCGTACCTTCTGCATCGTCGTTCCTACGTCGCCATACCATTTTGCATCAGAGCCGTACCTGCAATCTCGTCGTACTTCACGACTGTACGGTGTACAGCTTGTCGCCGTACAACGCCGTACGTACCTGATCTGCAGAGCTGTTTGGCCATACTGTACCTACTGTGCTAACGCGTACCTGTCGTACGTGCTATACCTGCAGCCTCACCTGCGTCATCGCCGTACGTACCAATCGTACCTGCACTCCGTACATTGATCGTACCTGGCCGTACAGGTTGTACCTACGCACAAGCTGTACCTTGCAGGTGATCTTACGCAAGCACATTTTGCAGACAGCCATTGTTTGGCTCAGTTTTTTGGGAGTACATTTGGGGCATCTTGTTTGTTGCAGACATTGCAATCAATTTGCAGCTGTTGAAGAAACTTGGGGCTGCACTTGGAGCAAACATTGCAGATTTGGTCTGAAATTTGGGTCTTTCTGCTGAAATTGCAAAATTTGGGCTTTCTGTACTTTTGCCCCTTTCTGGTTGCAATTTCAAGCTCGAAATTTGGGGCTTTCAATTCTACAGTACAATTTCTTGAAGAAATTTGGGGATTTTGTAATTACACTGCAATTTCGCATTGAAATTCGGGGCTTTTGCAGACAGAGCGCAATTCTTACAACATTTGGGGCTTTTGATCAATTTGCCCCTTTCCGATTGCAATTTCAGGCCTATTTTGGGGCTTTTGTGTTGGGAGAGCAATTTTGGAGTTTTCAGTTCATACTGCCTTTTTTGAAGTGTTTTGCAGCACTTTTGGCAGATTCTGGAGAGTTTTTTATGCTTGGACAGATTTCTGACAGTGCAAGTGCAGAAATCTGAGTTGCATTTACAGCCAGTGCTTGGCTGTGTTTTTTGGGAGCTGTGCATTTCATTCCCAGTAAGGGAATTCAGTTTTGTATTTGCTTAAATCTCTTTCTCAGATATGGCCCAGCAAAATCAGAATGACTTCCAGTTCGGTGGTCTTTCACAGGAAGACAAGTTGGATGGTACCAACTACTCCCTCTGCAGTTTTATGGTACGCAATATTCTGATTTCTCGCAATTTATGGGATTATGTGAATGGGGGTGAGATCCGACCAGCAGGTATGGCACCTAATACCCCTCCTCAGCAAGGAGGTGGAAGAGGTCGTGCACAAGGTGCAGCTGCAGAACAAGTTGTTGGTGCAGCTATAGCCACTACTCCAGAGCAGAAGAGATGGGATTCACGGGATGCCTTAGCTTTGTCATGCATCTCTCTTTCAGTGAAAAGATTTATCATTCCGCATATCCGGTCGTGTAAGACCTCGAAGGCAGCGTGGGATATCTTAGAAAGCATGTATGCAGCCCGGAATGATGCAAGGGTATCTTTCTTGAAAAGAGAGTTAAGTAATACACATATGGAAGAGGGTGACTCCATGTCAGTCCACCTCACAAAGCTACAGGATCTCAAAGAGCAATTATTGAAACATAGATGAGATTAATTCTGATTCAGAGATGATTACTACCACTCTGAATTCTCTTCCTGAGTCTTATCTCAGCTTTCATACCTCGCTGAACTTATCATTGAGGGGGGATGCAAATCCTCTCACTTTTCATGAGTTGATAGGACTTCAGCTTCAGGAAGAGCAGACCAGGAAAAACTTGGCTTCACGTGCAGGTGACAAGCTATGCTCTCAAAGTTTAAGTCAAAAACAAAGGGACAGGCAAAGACATCAGTAAATCAGCCTTCCAGTGGGTCAGGACAGCCTTTACAAAAGGCTAAAAATGATGCAAGTAAGCCCAAGAAGAAGGGTTTTGGTCATTACTGCAAAAAGCCAGGTCATCACATTGCAGAATGCAGGAAAAGGCTTGCAAAAGAGAAGAAAAACAGCTCCGGTATGGCTGTTTCGGATTCAGCTCCTCATGCATCTGACAGTGGGGATGCTGCAGCCAACTTTGTTGGACAGGATTATGCCTTTTTATCTTGCATTTCAGATTCTAGGCTGGCTGCTCCAGATGCTCGGGATAGTACAGCCACTTGTAATGATGATACATATGCATTTTTGACTTGCAGTTATGACTCTTCTACGGATGCATCTGCTTTCAGTGTCAATGAAACACACTGAACACTTGGTATTTTGACAGCGGTGCATCCAAGCATATCACTTCTAGGAAGTGTCTTTTGACTTCCTTGCATCCACCTCCCGTTGGTAAGAAAGTCACTTGTGCCAATAACTCGTCATATTCAGTACGTGGCACAAGAGAAGTTGAGCTTACTGCCATTGATGGCTCAGTTTTCAGACTTTCAGATGTCTTATATGTGCCTGGTATCACCAAGAATCTTCTTTCAGTGTCCACTCTTAACAGAGCTGGATTTCAGGTCATCTTTGAGGATGACAAATGTGCTGTCCGAGATGGGGAAAATGATTATGCCTTAAGATTATCTGGTACTCTGCTGCGTGGGCTTTTTCAGCTTGATCTTTTTAAGAAAAGAGCAGCCCATGCTCTTGCAGTTTCTACCCCTACTGCTGCCATGCAGAATGCAGAATTATGGCATGCCCGATATGGCCACATGCATTATAACAGCTTGATGACACTTCAAAAGCACTCTACGGTTGATGCATTGCCACCTCTTGAGATACTTCCTCCACATGCCTGTGAACGGTGCATTTTAGGCAAGATGCATAGATTCCCCTTCAAAAAGGATGGTTCAGTTAAAGCTGTCCGCAAATTACAGCTTATACACAATGATGTCTGTGGTCCCATGAGGACTCCATCATTAGGTGGTCATCTCTACTTTGTTACCTTTATTGATGATTACTCCAATTTCACTTGGGTCTTTGGGCTGAAGCGCAAATCAGAAGTGTTCATGGTGTTTAAACACTTTTCAGCCATGGTTGAAAATGAAACCGGACTCAAGATACAGACATTGCGCACAGATAGAGATGGGGAATACTTGTCTGCAAATTTTGATGCTTTTATGAAAGGCAAGGGCATTGTGCATCAGCTCACAGTGAGGCTGACCCCTCAGCAAAATGGCAAAGCTGAGAGGAAAAATAGAACTCTTATGGAGATGGACAGACGTATGCTGAAAAGCAAACACATGCCTCACAAATTCTGGCTTGAAGGTCTGCTGATGTGTGCCAACTACATTTTAAATCGGGCTCCCACTAAGGCTTTGAAAACAAAAACTCCCTATGAGGTCTGGAATGGGAGAAAGTCTTCAGTGGATCATTTCCGAGTCTTTGGATGCCTTGCATATGCTCATGTGCCAGTTGAATTTAGGCACAAGTTGTAAGGCAATTAAGTGCATATTTGTTGGGTACAGTGCAGAAAGCAAGGGGTACCGTCTCTACAATCCTACTACACGCAAGATCATTGTCAGTAGAGATGTGATATTTGCAAAAAATTCAGCTCACACTCAGGCTGAATTTCATATGCCTTCTTCTTCAGAGGATGTTTTTGAGGGGTTACTACCCATTGCCTTGGGTTCCCCTGCTGATATTTCTGATGCAAATCAGAATTCACAGCCACCTCCCGATGCTTCAGTTCAGCCACAGGATGTCTTGCCACCTCCACAGGCAGTGGAACAGGTGGTGCAGCAAGAAATTGCAGACATACATGCAGCAAAAACAGTTCCAAACTGGCTGTTACAGACTCTCAGGGAGAGTAAGATCGATGCTCCATTACCTGGCAGGACTCGCAGTGCAGCAAGGCACATGGAAGGTGCTAATTCAGTGAAATCAGCATATGCACGTACTCTTCTTGATGAGGAGGAGCCTGCAACATTCGAAGAAGCAAAGGACAATGTGCATTGGATGAATGCCATGCATGATGAGTTGCAGTCCATTGAAAAAAATCAGACTTGGGATGTTGTAGACTTGCCACCAAGTAAACATGCCATTGGCACACGATGGGTTTTCAAGGTGAAACGGAAGCCTGATGGCTCCATTGACAGATACAAGGCAAGGCTGGTTACTAAAGGCTATGCTCAGAAAAAGGGCATAGATTATGAGGAGACTTTTGCTCCTACATCCCGGATGACCACCATCCGATCTGTTATTGCAATGGCTGCACATTTTGAGTGGAATGTTCATCAGTTGGACATCAAAACAGCCTTCTTAAATGGAGACTTGCTGGAAGAGGTGTATGTCAAACAACCTCCAAGCTTTGAAATTATAGCAAATGCACTTCAGGTATGCAAGCTAAACAAAGCTTTGTATGGGCTGAAACAGGCTCCTCGTGCATGGTATGCCAAGATTCATGCCTTTTTGACCAGCAAGGGGCTGCACAATAGTCCTACTGAGAGCACCCTCTACATCAAGATGGATGGGGGGGAAATTTTAGTCATCCTTCTTTATGTCGATGACTTACTGCTCACAGGGTCCAATGAAGATAAAAATGCAGATTTCAAAGCTGATTTGCAGACCACCTTTGACACGTCAGATTTGGGGCTGCTTCACTTTATTTGGGGATCCAGTTCTCTCAAGAGAGACGTGGCACTGTTATGTCTCAGTCTAAGTATGTGCAGAAACTCTTGGACAGATTTAACATGCATGATTGTAAGCCCATAGCCACTCCCAAGGAGCCAGGGCTGAAACTCACAATGCATGATGCAGGAGAATCAGTTGATGCCACATCTTACAGTCAGGCTGTTGGATGCCTCGTATATCTCTGCAACACTAGACCTGATATTCAATTTGCAGTATCTCAGGTGAGCAGGTACATGCACAGCCCAAAAACTATGCATTGGCAGGCAGTTAAGCGCATCTTCCGTTATTTGCAGGGCACGAAGTCTTTTGGCTTGTTATTTCCCAGGGGGGGTGACTTGCAGATGCATGCCTACAGTGATTCAGATTGGGCTGGTGATTATGACACTAGGCAGTCCACTAGTGGCAATTGTTTCTTTTTGGGTAAATCTTGCATTTCCTGGCTGAGCAAGAAACAATCTACAGTGGCTACCTCATCATGTGAAGCTGAGTACAGGGCAGCTTTCACAACAACAGTTGAATGTGTCTGGCTGCGATGTCTATTTGCTGATCTTCATCTGTCTTTGGAGGGTCCTTCTCCAATTCTCACTAATAGTCAGAGTGTCGTTGCAGTGGCAAAGAATCCAGTGTTTCATGATCGCACGAAGCACATTGAGGTTCACTATCACTCGTCAGAGAGAAGTTGCATGCAGGAGAGATCAGTATGATCTTTGTGTCCACACATGACAACGTTGCAGATATTTTCACCAAAGCACTACCACATGAAAAGTTTGAGGCATTTCGCAGTGCCCTGAACTTATATCCGTTTGGTGATTGATCAGCCTTGTACATGACATTGGCACTGCAGGGGGGTGTTAGAATTATAGATATAATTCAGCAGTGACCAATGTAATTTAATAAGCTAATTAGGGGCACTTTTCCCTCTTTAAGAAGTTTCTTTCCCTAACCGCAGTTAGTTCACTAACTATGGTTAGTGACTACTAATATTTTGTAACTAGGACAAAACCTTACCTCTAACTCTTTCAGTTGTACACTCTCACACTCTTCTATTGCAACCAAGCTATCAAACTTTCAGCTCTCAAGCTCACTCTCTCTCTCTCTCTCTCTCTCTCTCTCTCCCCCCAAACACTCACACCTGTCTCCTAACTGGGTACATGGAAATAAGTGGAGCCTTTTATAGGACAAGGCACACAAAATGACAAATTATTACATCATTCTAGGGGGACTACCCAAGGCAGAGTACCTAACACACATGACTCTAGAAAGCCCACTCTTCATCTATCACCTCATGGAGGGATAGACCAGAAATAGCAACAGTGCAGGCTTGTTCCTCAGGTCCAGAAGGTGTAGCTTCATCGTCTTCGTCCTCGCTCTGCTCCGCAACCAGATTGGCATGTTCTTTGGCTTGTACCTTTGCCATCTTCTTGAAGCAACGATCCTCTGGATGGCCAACCTTCTGACAGTAATTACATTTAAGAGGTTTTCCTTTCTTCTTGGGCTTATTTTTTAGAAAGAATGCTTTGTCAGATTCAAAGGAAGATTCTGCTTTCTCTGTAAGCCTACGGTCCTCATCAATGAGATGAGCTACCATATCCTTAAAGCTCATATTGCGGCTGACTCTGAGGATAGCAAGGATCTCATTGTACTTGGAAATGTCTTCAATACTTGAGAGAAGTACAGCAACTTGATCATCATCTTCAACAATGGCTCGGATGGCAGATAATTGTTGGAGAATTGACCCAAGATTGCTCAAGTGTTCATTGAGGGTTTCAGTTTCCTTCATCTTGAGCTTGAAGAGTTTTTGTTTGAGAAATACTTTGGAATTATTGATCTTATTTCCAAACAAATTCTCTAATTTTTCCCAAACGTCATTTGCAATCTTATCAAAATCCACATGGTGGATAAAATTGTCAGCTAAAGCTAGGCCAATGATAGCCATTGCTTTATCATTTTGGTTCTCCCACAAACTGATTCTAGCATCATCACTTTGGGGTTTTGGCTCCTTGCCATTGGTGATATTCCATATCCCTTCTCGCATAAGAAGAAGCCGGAGTTTCGTCTGCCAAGTTGGGAAATTGCTCCCTGAGAATTTCTCGATGAACGAGGAGTTTTTTTCCTATCCATTGGTGGGAAGGTCTTAGCTGTTATTACAGCCAGTGTCTAAATCCCTCAAATTTCAAAAAAGGCCCAAATTTTACATGGTAGAAGCTTCAATTATGCCAAAGGAAGACACAGGACAGAAAAGCCCTAAATTTTTGGGTTAGGGTTGCTGCAAAATTAGGGTTTTCAGAAAATTGGGGTTTCTGATATTTTTTCTCAAAATATGAAAACCATAGTGCAGAAGAGGCCAAATATGCCAAAATCCCCAAAAAATACTGAAAATCTGCGCTAAAAGTGCAAAAGTCGACTTTTAGGACAAAAGTGACAAGTTTTGCAGATTTTAGCACCAAATGATCCTGAAGTTGCTATGCAGAGGGTCGTCTAGCATAAATGAGGGTAGGCAACCTTGAAAATTTGCTGATGGAGCAGTTCAAAGTTGAAAACGGGCTAGAATTCCCCAAAAAATGCCACGAACTGCTGGAAGCAGCCACGAGCTGTTGCAAACTACTTGAAAATAGTCACGAACTGCTGGAAAAATGGGCTGCACAGCTGCAACGTCACAGGTAGTTAAAGTTATGTGCCTAGCAAGTGCTTTGCCACCCACCCGTCTGTTGTTGACGACTACTCATGAGGTGGTTCGTGCAGCGCTGATGTCCATGCCACCGAAGCATTAGTAGTGACACTTAGGAAGGAGATTGACGCAGACTGCGAGGGAGGACGTGCAGAATGGCGCAGCATCAGGGAAGATAGCGGGCAGTATTATGAGGTAGGGCAGCAAAGGCGGGTAGAAGAGCGAACAGAGGAGTGGGCAGAAGATCTGCAAGATGGCGGGTTTGTTTGCTGTTTGCTGCGGGCTGAATGGCGACTGTTGCAGGAGCAGCAGCGTGGGCAGAGAGGTGCAGCGTAGAGCAGCAGTTGCATGGGCAGGAGCTGCAGCGTGGGCAGGTTCGGGTCAGCAAGAGCTCAGTCAGGGAAGACTTGCTCTGATACCAACTGTTGAAAATGCGGAGAGGGTGAGAGACACATGATTGGAGACAAGAGCTGAGGCACGAACTGATGTTACTAGATTGATATGTTCACAGCAAGTACATAGCCTCTTTTATAGGCTGGGCAAGCCTTATCTTCCCACACATACACCTCATAGATGAGGTCACACACAAGAGAATCTAGATCCTATAATCTAGGGGAGGAATCACACCTACCACATGAGGTGGCACAAGTGGCCTCAAGACTCTTCACACTCACACAACTGTAGGACACTCCTAGGATTCTAGGACCACACACACTAGGACTCCGATTCCAACAGCTTTGCGGAATCCACAAAGCAACAGTATACCCTCTCCTTCCGTGATCTGGCCTCCTCAATGACACTCGTGAGTGTGAATATGTCATCCATAGTCCCATGGTCTCGCCTGAGACCAGCCTGACCCTCTGCTCTGAGCCCTCTCATCTTTGCGAACAGGGTGACTAATGCATCCAATACAGCTGCATAGATCTTGGACATCACATGTCCAATCATGATAGTCCTGTAGTTACTCGGGTCCATGGGATCCCCTACCTTGTGGATGGGGGTGATGGTGTTGAGTGTCCAAGTGCGGGGGAAGTTAAGGCAAACAGCATCATTGAATAGCTTTGCTAGGATCGGGGCTAACGTGTCCATCCCATATGCGATAAACTCAGTGCATAGCCCCTCGTGATCCTTAGCTTGGCCATTGTGCAGTTTCAATGTCGCGCCCTTGACTCCCCCTCTGGTAAACAACGTGCAAGTGGTGGGACGAGGTGTGTGTATGAGGTCTGGAGTGGGCTGGTGTGGGACATCATATAGATGGTGTGCATACGTGTGCCAGACTCTCGTGTCCGTGAGGGGTGATGGGGGCCTACGCTCAAGGAATCTCCGCCAAAAATCCTTAGAGTTGTTGCTGTACAAGATGTGCAGCAGCTCCTCCTCATTTTGACGAAGAAAAGCCTGCTTCTTCCGACGTACGAGACATCGATACTTGCGTACCGTGTCTGGTGTGTTCGGGAGGTGACATCTGGTTTCAAGTCGAAGCTGTTGGCGATAAGCCTTGCACTCCGCATCGTACCAATTGTTGCAAGGTACAGAACCAAGAGGTGGTGGTCTAGTGGACCGTGTGGTGTGGGGAAAGATTTGGAGGGCAGCCTCGTGGAGTGTGCGACTAATCAGGAGGTGAAGAGGCTTCTGACATCAACATCTCTGCTACTAAACCACACATCAAAATCGAACAAACTCAAACCTTCTGTAGACCAGAACTCTGTATGCACTTGATTGAACCTGAATCACCCTTCTTCTAGCAAGGGCACCGTCCTCCAGTCGTGGAAGTCGATCCCCAATAGCCTCTGAATCAAGGTCATCCTTAATCCACTTGGGAGTTCATTTCTTGAGATGGTTGCTTGGTTGCGGACCTTGCTAGAGGTAGGACAAGTTGAAACATGCCCTAAGAGCATGGGAACTAGAGGATTCTAGGCTGTTCATTTATTATGAGAGGGAAAATTGGAGAATGTTTGCATCACGATTGCTCGAGATCGCTTGGGGAACGTGACTGAAGGTGATGGTGCCAACTAGTGCTACCAAGGATGGACCTGTGTGAAACATTTTAAGGTCATCATGATGTGTTGTCCCAATCTTTCACACAGTGATGGCTAATAGTCTCTTATTCGAAGACAATACTAGAAGGAAACTATGAATCATCACACAAGGCAGGTCTTGTTTCCTGCTTTCTATCCTATAATGTTTTAGACAGGGTAGAATGCAGTTTTATGTTAATATATTGAGCTAACTAGAATAGTTACTCATGAGTCACATGCACAATTGAAGAGTGATGATTATATCATCGTATATCTCTACAATCTTGTCCTTTTTCCTCCTTCCAAAAATAGTTGTTTCTATATAATTTTTGGTATGCTTTCTTGGTATAGTCTTGATTGCAATAACATGCGGTCAAGATCAACAACACTTGTAGTCCCACATTGTGAGATATGCTTGTTCTAACACTGTCTCATTGGTGGATGGATGTAGGTAATAGATATTGACGCTAGAGTATACTTGGATAGCTACCTAGATGATCTATAATAATGTCTTTTTTAAATTCAAATCGTTGTAAATATCTTCTCTTTGGCGTTTGCGCTTAATTGAGATATATCCTCAAGGAACTTTGTTACAATTTCTTCTATTACTTCCTTCATAGACAAGTTTGCAATAGCATCATCTGCACATTGGATGTACATTCAAGGACTTGAAAGATACACGCTTGCATAATCTTGCTCACATTTCCACTTTCAATAGGAGGGATGGTTTGCTTACGCAGGACCAGACCTAGAGGAGTAGGAACCACTAGTTGAAAGACGAGAATCAACATCGACATCGCACTGTTCCAGAGGCTTCAACATGGGAGCTAATGGAGCAGCTACATCGACCAGTTGGGATTGGGCTAAGATGTGTGGGTGAGAGGGGGTATTGTAAGACCCAATATGAGGAGAGCATTGGGGGGGGAGGTGGACTTTAGGATGATGTGGCTGCCATATGGGCAGCACATAGGCTGCCATGTGGGCAGCACACCTCAAAGCATACCTGATAGGTCGGAGTCTCTCTTGGAACTACTACGGACTAGCCAAGTGGCAGCCTGGGACAGTACGGAGCAAATCTGCAAAGATGTTACAGCCTGGAAGGTGATGTCAGCAGCCCAGTACCTTGCAGCAGAAGTACGGATGGCAGGTGCTCCCGTACGCAGGGCTGGAGCAGAGTAGACAAAGCTGCAGCAGGTGTCCAAGGGCAAGAACAGGTGACAGGTCCAGTCAGATGGCAGGGCACCAAGAGAGGAGATGCGCCTGTTTGGGGCAGAGAATAGACCCCAATTTGGGGCTGTTATGGGCCTGGGCCACTGGCAGCATGCCATGTGGCCAGGCCAGATTGGGCTGGTCATAGCCAGCCAATCTTGGCTGTTTGGCACAGACCAGTGTCGGCCCCCACAGACTGGGGGATCGGCCAGTTCTGGTCAGTTCAGATGGAAAGAGCTTCATGCCCTATAAAAAGGGAGCGCTTGGGGCTCATATGTCATCCATCAGAGCAGCCCTTCAGCAGCGATTTGGAGCAGCAAGACAGCAGGTGTTTGGGCCATCTTCCAGAAAGACCAGAGGGAGCTGTTTGCTGAAGACAAAGCTCAGAGGGAGACTGCACCCTTGGCTGTCTTCCAGGGAAGCAAGGTTCAAGGATCAAAGGTGCATTCACTGCCTCACACATGGCTGTCCAGGAAAGATAGCTTGGAGGGCGTTTGCAGGCACCGTGACAAAGCCAACTCAAGCTCTCTAGGAGCTGAGTGATCTAGGAGTACCACGGATGTAAGAGGACAGCATATTTTGGTTAGGACAGAGGACCACGCTCTGGTGGGACTCTGGAATTATTTTGTATTGTGTCCATTGGACGGAAATATATACATTGTTGGTTATGTCTCTCTTATGAGCATTGTCTATTGACTGGCTTGCACATGTATGTTGACCACGTAAGGAAAGAAGTTTTGAATTCCATCTATAACACCAATTTGTAAGTTCCTGGGCTACACTATCTACCTTCCGCTGCATATACCCTTTGGTGTGGTGATTTCTAACAATCAATTGGGCAGTTCCGTGTTTCATAACACCAACTTTGCATTGAGAGTGGACGGGCTAAAGCCATACCCAAAGAGGGCCGCATCTACACTGTGTGATCAGCAAGAGATTGAGTCAAAGGAGCACTTCGCCTTCTGATGCCTTCTATACTATGAGATCCAAGGTCGCTACTTTCAAGAACAGGTTCAGACCCCCAGATCGGAGATGCCTGGCAACTTTCATCCATGAGGCCATCCGACACAGAGAGCATCTGCTCAGGACACCTAGGTGAGATCAGGGTGTACATCCAAAATCCACTCAGAGCATGATCACTGAGTTTTTCCAGCTAGACAGCATTGACCAGCAAAGCATGGCGGATCGGAGAACTAGAACGAGAGACACGGCAGACTCGCCAACAAGTTGAGGTATTAGCACTAACGCTACCCAAGATGGAAAAATGGCCAACTTGGCTAATTAGATTGCATAAAAATTCTCTAATTGTTTTAGGGATGAGTTGCCTTATGAGTTATCCCTAGAGGGGAATGTCCAACACAAGATTAACTTATACCAAGGGCAGAACCTATAAATAGGCCTCCCTATAGGTTAATCTTTGCTGAAGAAGCCGAGATGCGAAGGCAACTGGAAGAATATCTCAAGCTGGGCCAGAGTAGGCCTAGTTTCTCACATTTCGTTACGCCAATGATATTAAAAAAGAAAAATAATAATACTTTTCATCTCTAGATAGATTACAAAGGATTTAACAATATCATTACTACGAACAGGTATTTGATGGCTCGGATTGATGATTTGCTAGATGCATTACATGGGGCCACAATTTTCAGCAAGATAGATGTTAAGAGTGGCTACCACCGAATCTAGATTAGAGTCGAGGATGTGCATAAAACCACTTTCAAAAGCAAGATTCGACATTAAGAGTTTTTGGTAATGCCATTTGGGCTTACCAATGCTCCGGCTACATTCGTCATGCTTATGAAAGATTTACTACCGCTGGATATCAAGAAGTTCGTAGTATATTTTATTGACGATGTTCTTATTGACAACAAAAGGATTCCTGACCAAACACTTTAGAAAAATGTTCAATACTTTTAAGGAAAGCTAGTCTATTTGTAAATAGAAAGGAAACCTGCTATGCATGGTTAAACTTGAGTATCTAGGGTTCATTACTACTACTAGTGGAGTTCAATGGATTGGAAGAAGATGGTTGTGTAAGTGTGACCAAATCCTTAGAATGTGATTGCATTACCATCATTCTTAGGATGTGTATTCTTTATTAAGCTGCATCGAACTGCTGCAAAAAGGTCAAGGCCTTGAGTTTGTATTGCACCCCACTAAATGTCTCAAATTTCATGGCTGCACCTGCCTCCTTAAAGTCCTTCAACTTCCCCTGAGGTGCCAAATTGTCATAAACAGGTGCCTGGGCAAACGGGACAGCAGCACTCACTCTATCCCCCACACTACCAGCAATAGGAAAAGCTGTACTATTCAGACCAGCACCCAAATTTTGCATATTTCCCAAAGCAAGGTTACATGTTGCTGCACTAGGCATACCTGTTTGCATCCCTTGGGCTGCTCCAACATTTGCATACATCATGTTCTGTCCCATGGGTTGTAAACTAGGCTGAAACCCAACTGTTTGACTAGCAGGCATACCCGAAAATTGGGCCTGTGGGCTGACCATAGCCTGAAACACTGACCCACCACCAAAATAGCCTGGCTGAACCGGCTTTGCCAAAACTCCTTGCTGTCCGAAAACCATGGACTGAAAATTATTACCTTGAGACGGTCCCGGAATCGTGTTGGACTACTACTGACCATAAGGGATCTAAGAGGGTTGATCCTGAAAAGTGACATGGGGTCGCTTGTTAGCTCCAACATCCCTATCTCCATCATCAAGCTTCCTTTTGTTCGGCTGCACATCTGAGTTCATCATCTTCTGGAAGCGAGGATCCTGTGTGAACTGCGTGAAAGCACTCACAAAGCTCTGCATCTGTGCCTTGAATAGCTCCATATCCTCTGCATCCGTCCGATCATCCTGATGCTGCAATATGCTAGGTCTCCTCTCATGCACCCTGGTCCCCTCCAAGAGACTGAGACATCTGCTCCTCCTCCTCAGTAAGGCTCACGGATCTCTTCTTGTGTGACATATTTACTGAATAGTATGTTGTCTTCTTCACTAGACTTGCACCAAGCCAACCACAGGCTCCCCTCTTGAAGAAGTTAGGTGGATCCCGGCAATGGAACCACTGAAACCAGCCTCAACAACATAAAGGGTGGTAGGATCCACGTAAATACAGCATATACAGTAAATAGACAAACAAATTTGCAACACACCATAAATCACAGGGGAGCTAGAGCGCTCCTACTCAGAAACAAAGACACCGATTGGCCCCAAACGCTGGCGCCCCTTGCGGTATTTACTTAACATTCGTTTGAAACCAAGAGGATGATTACAAAGGTCTCTAGGAAGCTGCTCCACAGGCAAACCAACACCCTCAGACTTCCCGTCCAGCCCATCCTGTAATTCCCTGCTCAACTTCAAACGGTGAACGGCATCCAATCCCTAGGCAATCCTGTATCCTCAGCCAACCAAACCAAAGCATGCAACAGAGACCCCAATAGCATCCACTTTCTAAACCACTCTTGCAATCGCACATCCAAGAGCCCAACCAGCCAACACGGCTGAACAACTGCAAGACAAAGCCCTCAACAGCTGAACTCTGGTGCAATCAAACAACCAAACACTTCCCAGCGGTTGCCACAGTCTATAGCCTCCCTGGCCACTGCCCAACAACATAAATCAACCCTTCTTCACGAGGAAAGAAACCCAAACGCAATAACTAGCCAGCAACCAACCTGGGAACGGCAAAAGCAGGCAAAGGCAAGCCTTCTTCTACCCGGAATCCACAGAAGAAAGGTCACCTGGGCTGGAAAACCCTAGATCCTACGGAGATCAGCTGATTCTGCCCTCGCACAACTCCAAGAGCAGCTTAGAAGCGAACACCCACGCTTGGAAAGTTACCAAAACCAGTCACAACACCCAAAAAGCTCCAGAAAATCAAGTCGAAATCTCCTACAGAGCCTAAAAGCCTTAAAAAGCAAGTCGCATTTCACTCAAACAAAACGTCGGGCTGGACCCCCCCAAAGGTTTTTATTCATGAAGAGAGAAAGCTGTTACAAAAAATTAGCGTAGAGCTACTTTTCTACAAAAATCCCACTTGAATCCATATTACAAGAGCTTCAAGCTCATTTCAAATTGGCAACATGCCACTTGTCTAAAATCTAGACTAAATCCTATAGCATGCCACTAAGGGTAATTCTAGAGTCTTCGAAGCACTTGGTCACGCGAACCACCTCCTAGATGCTTGTTAGGCTCCCGTAGCGCTTAGGAAAATAACTCTTCCTAGTACTTGCAACAAATTAAAGCGCACCACCATGGCACCCATTAATTGTTAGCGCTTTGCATGCAAATAACACACTGTGGACTAATTCTAGTCACGGTGGGCATCCCCACTGAACACATGTGCACACATAACAAATATAAAAATATATTTGTCTGCAGATTTTGATGCTTTTTTGAAAGACAAGGGCATTGTACATCAGCTTATAGTGAGGCTAACTCCTACATCAGCTTATAGTGAGGCTAACTCCTCAGCAAAATGGCAAAGCTGAGAGGAAAAATCGTACTCTTATGGAGATGGATAGATGCATGCTAAAAAGCAAAAAATTGCCTCACAAATTTTGGCTTGAAGGTCTCATGTGTGCCAATTATGTTTTGAATCAGGCACCCACAAAAGCTTTGAAGACCAAGACTCCCTATGAAGTTTGGCAAGGGAGAAAGCCTTCTGTGGATCATTTCCGTGTTTTTGGATGTTGGGTGCAGTGCAAAGAGCAAGGGCTACCGTCTCTACAATCCTGTCACACGCAAGATTATTGTCTGTAGAGATGTTATATTTTCAGAAAATTCAGCTCACACTCAAGCTGAATTTGATTTGCCTACTTCTGATGATGATGTCTTTAAGGGATTACTACCCATTGCCTTGGGTTCCCCTACTGATATATCTGATGCAAATCAAAATTTTCAGATACCTCCACATGCTCCGATTCAGCCACAGGATATCTTACCACCTCCACAAGCAGTGGAAGAGGTTGTTCAGCAAGAAATTGCAGATATACATGCAGCAAAAACAATCCCAAATTGGATGTTACAAACTCTCAGGGAGAGTAAAATTGATGCTCCATTTGACCAATGTAATGTAATAAGTAGGTTAGGGACACTTTTCCCTCACTTAGAGGTTTTTCCCCCTAACCACAGTTAGTTCACTAACTATGGTTAGTGAAGGATAAGGTTTTGTCACTTAGACAAAACCTATCACTCTCTTCAGTTGGATAACTCTCATCTATTGCAACTATCGATTTCAGCTCTCACTCTCCTGCTCTCTCCCTTTCACTCACAGGCAGGGGCGCAGATAAATTGGCATAAATCCAATGGCTTTTGGATCAATGATGAGGACACTCCAATTTGGGGGCTTGACATAGGATTCACTTGGGTTCAGAGGGGTGTGCCAGTCAGGTATTTGGGCTGCCAGGTCAGCTTGGATATTTCTTCCACGCAGTAGTTTGCTCCCATGTTGGAGAGCATCAAGAGGAAGCTCCTTTTTTGGAGCTCAGCCAAGCTGGATCTTGCCTCTAGAGTTGTGGTGGTCAACCAGGTCCTCTTGGCCACGGCCTGGTTTGTTTGTTCTTGCTGGTGCCGTTCTAGGGACTGCATCACTCAGCTCAAGAGACCGATCAAAAATTTTCTTTGGAGTGGGCTTGATGGCACAACAGATGTGTTAGCCAGGGTGGTTTGGGAGACCCTCATCCTCCCTACACAGGAAGGGGGTCTGAATATTATTGATCCAGACTTACAGTGCAGAGCTTTACTCTGCAAGATGGTGGTGCGGGGACTTATGCCAAGGCAGGAGCCGTGGAAGGCCTTTTTTATTAGCAACATACAAACATGCACACCTTCTTCACGAGGAGACTGGATGGGCAGTATTAGGTGGATTTTCACCACAGCACACCTCAAATCACCTTCGTCCCCTCTCATGGTTGCCATACTGAAAGCATGGGCCAGTTTCAAGAGCACTCTTCGAAGGATTCCCCCTTCCTCTCGTGAAGAGATTGATAGGCAACCGAACATGTGGAATGGCAGTATATTGGATGATCATGGCAGACCACTTGGTCCCTCACTCTACATGCAGTGGTCCAGGTGGAAGAAGGGACCCGCCTCATCATTGGGGTCATGGAAAGCTTTCCGAAGGCTTCCAGAGGAGACCAAATCTCAATTGACAAGACATATCAGAGGGAGTGCAGGGAGGATCTTGCAAATTGAGGCAGCCCTTCCAACGAATTGGGTAGACACAAATAATATGCCACTCACTTGCTCCACTTAGGCAGGTACTTTTACGAGAGGCGGTGTTCCTCTTCAGGTTTTGGCCTTTCGAGATGCACATGAGGATGCTTTGGTTTTTAGTATGCATGATGGTGGCAGATTGCTCAGGTCCACACAGGACATCTTGCTTGAGTCTGCTTTTCAGCCTATCAGGGTTGTAGGTCTTTTGGTGCAGGGATCAGATTCAGAGTGGTTCCTCGACCCAAACCCCCGGCTTCTCTCCGCCCGATCTTAGAGGCTTTTGCTCTTACGAGGGAGTTCCCATTAGGTATTTGCAGTGGGACCCTGGAGAGTGGGAGTGAATTGACGCAGGGCATCAAGAGAAGATCATCCCCTTCTTTCGTTACACGGTCAGTAATGCCAGGAGATTCCAGCTCAATAGTAGAGGTTGGAGACCTTCCAAAGTTCCTCATTGGGAGACATTTGATATCACTGCAGATTTGCAGAGGTGCTTCTGGAAGAGACTCTGGAAATCCCACATGAATAGAAAGATCACTCTTTTCTTTTGGCTTTCTATCCATGGTGGGATTGAAGTGAACCTTTGGAGATCCAGCAGGTTCGGAGCCGACCCTACTTGCCCTCGTTGCCTCTCTGCTTTGGAGACTATTCAGCATTGCTTATGGATTGCAGACAGGCGAGGATGATTTGGATAGGGATAGCCAGGATTTTCAGTCACTTTGCCCACTCCCCATTCTTTATGACATGGGGCTCAGTGGCTTGGCTTTCTCTTACAGGGCCTCAGGTATTCTATGAGAGACTTGACTCCTCTCGGGCCATTTCGATTCGACGTCATCAGATTGAGTCATGTTCTTTGGATGTAATACCACACCTTCCTTTTGCAGCTGTACATGCCTCTGTGGATACTTCTTGGGAGATTCCTCGCACACATTGGCTAGTATCTGGACAGACACCATACATACCTTGATGGCCATATGGACGAGTATGTAGGGAGACTCCCGTGCATCCTCAGCTAGGTGGGCTTCTTTCTTCAGGGAATGGAAGGATTCTCCTTTCTTCTCTCAGACTCCTACAGGGTTGAGGTGAGACTTTCAGCCTCGGCCTTGGTTGTTTTCCACCTCACTTTGAGGGGGTTTATTTAACCTCATGATTGATTTCATGATGTATTCCGCTTTGAGCTTGCTCTCGCGGGTTTTTTTCTCTTACTTAATAGAAGTCTCTTTCTTGGGGAAACAAAAAATGCACCCAAAGTTTCATGTTTCTCATTTAAAACACTCTTTGCACCCAAGTAACTCACTAATCGAAGGTGTTATTTTGTTTTAGAAGATAGAGGATAATGCAAGGCGCAAACCACCTAGAATCCTAGACCGAGGAACCATGCAAGTACACAATCGGAAGATACCCATTTGTTAGAAATCAACCAACCGAGGGTATGCACAACAGAAGACTGATAGAATAGCCCAAGATCTTACACAATGTGTGTGGGAAGTGGAATCACAAACTTCTTCACTTTATGTGCTTCAAATAGATGTGCAGACTAGTGAATAGACAATGATCCAGCCAGATATAGAAACCACCACGAGAATATATCTCCGTCCAAAACTATGGACACAATACAAAAGAGAGATCCACAGTCCCACCAGGATGTGGTACTCTGATCTTACCACAAGGTACTTCTACTATCTGCCGGATATCTCTAGATCACTAAGCCCACGTGCTCCACCTCGAGCGTATGTAGACTCTCCATCCAAAGACCTCAGCTCCTTGCTGCCCTAGAAGACAGCCAAAGCACCAGCCCTGTGTGAGCTCAGTCTGTGGCAACTCTTGGACTCCTCTTCCTCCTGGATGTAGGCCTGAAGGTGTGCGTACTGCTGCTCCCAAACTTGCTGGCCTGCTGATCTCTAGATCACTGAGCCCACGTGCTCCACCTCAAGCGTACGTAGACTCTCTGTCCAAAGACCTCAGCTCCTTGCTGCCCTAGAAGACAGCCAAGGCACCAGCCCTAAGTGAGCTCAGTCTGCAGCAACTCTTGGGACTCCTCTGCCTCCTGTATGTAGGCCTGAGGGTGTGCATACTGCTGCTCCCAAACTTGCTGGCCTGCTGGATGATGAAATGCCCTACCAAAGGGCTACTTTTATAGGCCTAGGGGCCCCAAAATAGCTGACTGGTCTGCTTTAATTTGGCCGACTCAGTCCTGTCCCAACCGACCCCACAGCTCCTCATATATGGGGCTGTGGGCTGCCCTTTTGGGTCTGTGTGCTGGCCGACTCAGTTGGCCATCCAACCAGCCTATTGGGCCCTATGTAAGGGCAGGGTGCTGCCCTTTTGCAGCCCCTCCCTTTGCTGTAGTACCTGGCCCATTGGATACCATGCACCTCTGCTTTCCTGCCAGCCCGTGGTCCGCCCTAATCAGCTCCACTCCTGTGCATTCTTGCTGGATCATCTCACCTTCTAGTGCTGCTCCAGATCTGCCTCTTCCAGGGCAGATCCATGCTGTTGCAGACACCATGGCTCCTTCACAAGTGTCTGTGAGGTGCTGCCCATGTGGCAGCCCCCTCTCTCTCTCTTCTCTAGGCATGTCTTGCCCTAGGTCTCCCTCCCCATGCTCTCCTCATTTGGGGGCTTACAGATGGGGAGGTGACCTTTCCAAAACCATGGTGCTGGTTGCATGGCATGGTTTACCTAAGGCAACTTGGGAATGCGTATACCAAATGCGGGAGAATTTCCAGATTTCATCATCAAGGACGTTGATGCATGAAGGAAGAGGGAAGGAATGTTATGCTCAAGCTCATGTAACATGACCTCAAAAGGATTAGTCGTAATTTTCCCCCTTAGAGGACCGACAATGTAAATATGTGTATTGCACTTCATGTATTATGGTTAAACGGGTTTAATGTTAAAGTCACCGGTGAGGGTGATTTGCATGACTAGATGTGTCTAAAGGCCAAAGGCCTAGGTATTCCTATTTAAAAATTGTGCCTAGGATCATCCAGTTTCAAAGAATCCCAAGAAGGGGAAAAGGGGCATCTAAGTAGAGCCTTATTTAATGGACATGTGGCATTCTAGGCCCATCTATGGAAGTTGGGGGCTTTGCATAGAAAATAACTTGTGAACAAAAAATGAACTTGATCTTTACATGAGTTTGACTATAAAGCAAGGCTGGGACAAAAATGGATTGCGAACACCCGCGTGATTGTGAGAAGTGCAACGGAAATGAAAGAAAGAGAGAGAGAGAGAGAGAGAGAGAGAGCATGCCTCACACACACACCACACTAAGGAGGAGAGAAAGGAAAGAAAGACACAAGATAACTGCAAGTGATCTCTAGAGAAAACCCCGCTACAACTGGGGGAAAACCTCTACAAGCACAAGCTGCTCGAGAGCTCAACCAGACAGCTCAAAAACCACAACGAAAAGGAGGCACAAGGAGTGGAAGGATTGCTCCACAACCCTGCTCCTCAGGTGCTACAATGGGCTGGCTCTGCTCCTCCACCAGACACAGGAATGAACTGCTCAAAACACGTGGGGGGGCCTATATATAGCCCCCCAGCCTCCTAGTCGGCTAGCACAGGGCAAGGTTGACCAGCCTGCTGATGTGGGCCGACCCCTACAGCCCTACAAGTAGGGCTCCACAAGGCCATATCAGGGCTGAGCCCTTGCTCCAAAAAGGCCGACTTGGCCAGGTGGACCGACCCACCTACAGGGCTGCACACAGCCCTATATATAGGGCTCAAGCCCCCCATCCCATGGAAGGCTGAAGCCAGCAAGGTAGCCAACCTGCAAGTGGGTCCACCCTCTGCTCCACAGCCCATAAATGGGGCTCTAAGAGGCGCCTAAAGGACAGCCCTACAGGGCATACCTGCCCACACCCCTCCGTACCCCACTTAGGAACCTCCATGGCACTGGACAGCCACACTAACCTACTCTCACGAGGGGCGGGCACACCCACAACACAGGCCCTCACTCACAACCACCGGGGTACACTGAGCTTCATATGCCTCACTCACTACGGATCTCCATCGGACAGTTTCGGGTATCATCACACCGCCTCCGCATAGAGAGCGGCAGAGCAAAGGGGATTCCTAGGGAGCATCGCTTATGCATATTGTGCGACTGTCAGGAGGTTGAGTCGGAGGAGCATTTTATTTTCAGGTGCCCAGTGTACTACGAGATCCAAGGTCGCTACCACTGCCTCTTGAGACGGCTCCGGGCTCCTTTCGAGATTCCTTGCCTACCCAGGAGACCAAGACGCACGGCACCCCTTGACGGGCACCAGCGTCCCATCACCAGCTATGCACTAGCCAGGGGGACATGACATACGGAGGATTCCGCTCCGCTCCACCAGTCCTTTTCTTTTCATTGTTACATCCAGATGTATTTGATTATGTATGATCAGACTTAGGATTCAACACGGGTGATGATGCTCGTTTCAGTAGCTCCACCCTTACTGTGATTTGTATCAGGTTTTCTTTCAGTCTCATAAACCCATCGGTCTTCCGAAGACTCTAATAAAATTTCTTTCTTTCTTTCTTTCTTTCTTTCTACACACTACCCTAGCCTCACTCACTGGGCGAGCACACCCACAACACAGGCCCTCTCTCTAGGTGACATTAGGAGATGTTGACCTCTAACGCCCCCTCTCAGCTCCTGGATGGAACAGAGACGCTAGGTAGCTGGGTGCCGTTGGAACAACTGGAGAATTCCATCGTGTGATGCTCCACCGCTGAAGACCGCCACAAGTACTGTCGAAGAGGCCCCCCTTGTGGCACGAACCGCCTCAGCACGATCACTGGAAACCTGGAGCTGTTGCTCCCAGGCTACAGGTGCTAGGTACACTCCTCTGGTCTGCTAATGATACACTGGGTCATCTGGTACAACAATTCAACTGCTGGTACAGGTACATGACTACAACAGAAGGTACTGGAACAATAATCCAACTGATACTGCCACCAGTGCAAGGTCTGCTTCCCTGCATTTAAGTTTGTTAGGTCTGCGTGAGACTGAATTAGGCCGGGTTTGAGCCACAGTTAGGTACAATTTCAGGCCAGTTAGAGGCCTGGTTTGGGACCCTAAACAGGGTCGGGTCAACCGACCTGACGAGGTCGATTGGGTCGGCCAGGTCAGCAGACCTGGTCTGCCACATTAGCAACCCCTGCCCTATAAATAGCTATGGTCATTTGGGCCCCTCTCGTAGGTAATCAGTGGAGCAGTTTTCCACCAGTCATTGGGGAGTCTTGTGTGCAGTGTCTAGTAGATCCTGGACAGTTGGTTGCTCGGTTTCCAGCCCTGCAGTTGTATCATCCATGTGGAGGTTCTTCTCAGCATTATCAGCAGAGTTTTTTATCTGACTTCTGTGTTGATTTCCATTGAGTTTTCTTGATGTTCCAATTCACTGCTCTACTCTCAGTTTTCTGCTCATATTTCTGCTGCCCTTTCACACACGATGTGCAGACTCCACAGGCACTTTATGGATTAAGATAGAGCCTCTACATATGTAGTGGCTGGCAACTTTCTATACACAATACAGGCAGCTTTCATGCACAAGAGACAAAACGCTTGTAAAAAACATGTTTAGTCTAAGGCAGAAATAACAAGCAGAAGTAGTGGCTGGCAACTTTCTATACACAATACAGGCAGCTTTCATGCACAAGAGACAAGCGCTTGTAAAAAACAAGTTAGTCTAAGGCAGAAATAACAAGCTGAAGCTACAGCACAGTAGCCTAACTCTAGACTCACCTCTGACCCAAACTGACGGTATTCTTCTTTTGACACTAGCTCAATGTGAGCACCCACCATCCTCTCCACAAGTAAATTTCCAGTAAGCCCGGGATCTTCATCTACTTGGGTCTGCAATCACACAGTAAAGAATACTAGACGGAATGTATTCAGATTCAACTACCAGGCACATGGAAACATTAAAAAGAAATGAATCGATATAAAACAATCCCAAAAAGCAGCAATGAGATGGCAATTGAAACAGACCCTGCCAGTACGCAGAACCAAATAGCAGTCAAGATTCAGATATCGAGCTGCCACAGCAGTTGCACGACAATGATTGCTCTGAATTCCCCCCAATGTGATTACACAGTCTGCACCCTCTGCCTTGGCTTCAGCCAGCAAAAACTCCAATTTCCGAACTTTGTTCCCACTAAGCTGCATTCCCGTCAGGTCATCCCTCTGCATTGTCCTGAACAAGAGGGTGTAAGTCTTCCCTTTCCAAAGTCCACTGGTACCTTAGAGCTATTGCAGTACAAATCCACTGCTGCAGGAATTACTTGCCTTTATCCAGACTTCAGTCCCAGCTGGCAGATCTGGAAGATGCCATTGATGTATTGGTGTGGGAAACTGCCACAAAATAAATTCAAGTGCACGATAACTCAACTCAGAAAGCCTTGGAATTTTGTCTTTTCTAAAATAGCCACAAAAGGTTGGCCCAAAAAAGAAGTAAAATCGAAAGAAAGCGAAATTGGGACAGTTTGGTGTGCAAGCATTGATATTAGGACACTCTCTGACGAGAACAGAAGAATAGTTGAAACATGTAGCCGTCATATTCTAAAAAGGTGGCTTGTGAAATATCATATGAATATAAGTCATGCAAACTATAGAAATCCTACTCTCACATTTAAAAGGATCAAAAGGCAACAATATGTGAACGAGAGTATATGAAACAATTTCAAGCCTATGGGTAACCAGACAATGTAGAAAAAGGATGCTAGATTTATCGAGATGTAGGAGACCATCACAACTGCATGGGACGATCGCTTAAAGCCTTATAGTGAAGCTTTTGGTGAAGCCGTTGAGTCCTCTAATAGACCTGGAGAGGATGTAACACGTACCGCTAGCTTGCCCTATACATCTCAGGCATATGTCGCACACACGCTAGCTTTCTAAAAGAAAGTATCAAACACGAAGGAATTGTAATCTCACCACCCCTTCAAAGAAACCGTCTCTCTTATCCCTACTGGACTACGAGAGTGTGTCAGGCTTGATACTGCATGCATAGAGATCTTTGAGGACGATGCCCTATGGCTGCTCCCTAGACGCTTTCTCTGGTTCCATCCTCAATGCAAGGGTGCCAACGAAGGCCCTTTTTGTAGGCCATCTCCTGGTGTTTCTAGTGATGCCCTATAGGCCATGGTATGTGCCTTGTAGACATAAATATAGGCACTTGTAGTGTTAGTGCTTTTTAGGCCACATAGGACACTTAGTCCTATGTGACACCTAGGACACTTAGTCCTAGGTCTAGGTACTTGTACTTTGTACCCCTTTGTTTTTCATTATCCTAGTTCACGTGACGGTAGACTCTATCGACTCTTTGTACCTTGCTCTCTCTCTCTTTCTATTCATCGATCCTACAGTGGTATTAGAGCTAGATTTGACTCGTCTTCCTACCCCTGACCTTCATTTCTCCCTGCACTCCTTTCCATATAGTCCGTACGACCGTACTCAGCCTGCACACAGGACGATCGTACTGCGCCGTACATCTCTCCCGTACAAGCGTACAAAAGATCTAGTACCTATTCCGTACTGCATTCTGTACCTGCATGTGGGAGCGTACATGCTCCGTATTTGCGCCATACAACTCCGTACCTGAGTAGCTGTACAGATCCGTACATGTGTCGATGTACAATCGTACATTTCCCGTACAAAAGTACGAAAGGTCTTGTTACTGGTGTCGTACACTCTCCGTACAGCCATAAGCTGTATTCCGTACTTGTGTCTCCGTACAATCAAGTGTGCACCTACCACGCTACAAATCACTATGAAAGGCCAGCAAAAAGTGCTGATCTTTTAATTAGTATGATGGAATTTTTGCTACCGTCTGGATGGGAAGTTACATTGCGCCGAATGGCACATCTGTCGTACATTTTCGTACTCCGTACATTGGATCCCATACTGACATTCGTACTATTCCATACCTACGCCGTACATTATACCTGCATAGTACTTGTTCCAAGATTAGTACTATTGGATCCCATACTGACATTCGTACTATTCCATACCTACGCCGTACATTATACCTGCATAGTACTATTCCATACCTACGCCGTACATTATACCTGCATAGTACTTGTTCCAAGATTTGTTTGGAAAGCCTACATTTTGAGGTCCATACTCTTGGATAGTACATTTGGGTCAGATTGCAGTACATTGAGTCAGATTTTCAAACATTGAGTCTTTTCTGAAGGACATTGAGTCAGATTATCATACATTGGGTCACTTTTGCAAAGATCTCAGCAAAATTTGGGGCTTTTCTGTATTTGCCCTCTTTTTGGCCTATTTGCCCTCATTAAATTTGGGGCTTTTGCCAAATTTGCTGTTTTTGCAGTGAACATTGCTTGCCAAAATCACATTTGGGTCAGATGATCTGGGTTGGAAATTTGCAGATATTTACTGTCATTTTTTGGACAACCAGCTTTTGCAATGATAGCCTTGAGGCTTTTGGGTTTTCAGGTCTCTATCACGGTATCACATTTGCTATGGCTGGGAACAATCAAGATCTATTTGGCGTTCTTCGTGAAGATGATAAGTTGGATGGCACCAACTATCCGATGTGGTCTTATCTTATGAAACATATTCTAGTTGCAAAGCATTTGTGGAATATTGTTTCTGGGGTTGATCTGAGGCCAGCCAATGCTACAGTGGTTGCCTCTACTGCTGGTTCCTCTGCAAGGGGTACTCCTCCTGATGCCTCATCTTCTAGCACTCCTGCTACTACTCTTCCAACTCAGGAACAGACGAGATGGGATGCAAGACATGCAAATGCACATTCATGTATTGCTTTATCATGCAGGCTTTATCATGCAAGAGAATCAATATTCCACACATCCGGTTTTGCAAGACAGCAAAGGACGCTTGGGATAAATTGGCTTCTTTCTATCAGATTCGCAATGAGGCACGTGTTGCATATTTGAGAAGGCAATTACAGGAAGTCAGCATGAATGAAGGTGACTCTATGGATGCATACCTGACAAAGGTCAAGGACCTCATGGAACAACTTGCCAACATTGATGAGGTGGTGCCAAAGCTTGTCAGTACCACATTGAATGGACTGCCAGATACATATCAAGGGTTTGCTACAACCCTTCGATTAGTGGCCATGGGTAATCCAAACCACTATTCTTTTGATCAGCTAGTTACTTTGCTTTTGCAGGAAGAGCAAAGTAGAGCTAATAGACAAGCCATTATTCCTAATCATGCATTTGCTTCACAACAGACAGGAAGAGGCAAGGCTTCCAAGCCTATGGGCAAGCCAAAATCTGTGCATAGCAGCTACAATTCCTCCCATGCATCTAAAAATACAGCAGATAAGTCAAAGAAGAAAAGATGCAACTATTGTCACAAGCCTGGACATGACATTTCAAAATGCAGGAAGCGCATTGCTTCGGAGAAAAAGAAAGCACGATTGACAGTTAATGCCTCTCATGCTATTGAATCCCATGAGCCAGAAGATGCTTCACATGCACATGCTCTTCAGGATGATTGGGCAAGGGCTGTCCATTGCTCATTTGATCCCTCCAAAGCTGATGCATTCTTTACTGCTAATGATGCTCAGTCCTGGTACTTTGATAGCGGTGCTTCTAAGCATGTCACATCTTGCAGACAGTTGTTTCATTCTTTAGCCGATGCACCTCGAGGGGGGACTGTCACATGTGCTAATAATGCTTCATATGCTGTAAAAGGAATTGGAGATGTGCAGCTCACATCCATTTCAAGCCATCCTGTCACTCTGACAAATGTTCTTTTTGTGCCTGGAATTGAAGTCAACTTGATTTCAATTTCAACAATTGCCACTTCAGGTTTCAAAGTTATTTTTGATAGCTACAGATGCCTAGTTTATGATCTTCGTGATGACAATGCCATAGTTCTCACTGGCACTTTGCAAAAAGGGCTTTATCACCTTGATCATCACTCAGCTGCACTTTCTATTGAAGCATTGGCTATTTCAAATTCACAACTTGCTGTAACTCATCTTTGGCATGAGAGAATGGGCCATCTCAATTATAGAGCTCTTGCAAAGCTACATTCACAGCAGAGGACAAATGATGTACCTCAAACTCACACAGTTTCCAAACATGTGTGTGAGGGTTGTCTTTTGGGTAAGATGCATCGATTTCCTTTTCAAAAGAATTGTCCAAAACTCTCACAAAGGAAATTGCAGCTAGTGCACTGTGATGTCTGTGGCCCAATGAGGACAAATGCCATTGGGGGGTAAAAGTATTTCATGACTCTCATTGATGATTTCACAAGATATTGCTGGATGTATCCTTTAAAAGCCAAATCTGAAGTTTTCTTGTGCTTTCAGAGATGGCTGAATATGGTTGAGAATGAATCAGGATGCAAGCTTATCACCCTCTACACAGATAGGGGGGGAGAGTATATGTCAAAGGAGTTTGATGCATTTCTGTCTTCACGGGGCATTATTCACTCATGTACTACTCCTTACACTCCTCTGCAAAATCTTGTTTCTAAAAGGAAAAACAGGTCCACAATAGAGATGGCCAGATGCATGCTTAAGGCCAAGTCTTTGCCCAATAAATTTTGGCTTGATGCAGTGATGTGTGCCGAATATGTGCCGAATAGATCACCTACACGGGCATTGCAGACTGTTACACCTTATGAAGCATGGAAAGGTAGGAAGCCTTCACTTTCACACATGAGAGTTTTTGGGTCTCTTGCATATGTTCAAGTAACATCTCAGCTGAGACATAAGCTTGATGACGAGGCAATCAAATGCATATTTATTGGTTACAGCCAGGAGAGCAGAGGGTATCGATTATACCAACCAAATACTAGGAAGATTATTGTCAGTAGAGATGTAATCTTTGCTGAACATTCAGCTTCTCCTCTTGTGGACTGCAAAGCTAAGCTAGATGTTGACATGTTTGATGCCTTTGAATCTTGGTTACTTCTGCCATCCTCACAAGAGGACTTTGACCAGCAACATGAGCCTCCTGTAGGCCCTCCACCAAGCAATAATCAGCCACTACCTCGTGCTGATTTGCAGGTTTCTCTTCCGGCACAAAATGATCCCACTATTCATGATGCAGTCATTGAAGAAAGAGCTGTCAATAGACAGCAAAGGCAAGTTCCCAGATGGCTTCTTGATACATTGAGGGACAGCAAACAAGATCAGCCTTTTGCTGCCCGGACAAGATCAGGGAATAGACAGCATGGTCACTTTCTTGAGTTTGCACTCCTTGCTACAGCTTGCAATGAAGAGCCTCTGTGCCATAAAGATGCTTTTGACAGCAAAGAGTGGATGGATGCAATGAGGGCTGAGTTACATTCCATTGCTAAAAATGACACATGGGAATTAGTAGATCTCCCTCCCGGCAAGCATGCCATTGGTACCCAATGGGTCCACAAATTAAAAAGGAAATCTGATGGCAGCATAGATCGATACAAAGCTCGTCTTGTTGCAAAAGGGTATGCCCAACAACAAGGCATTGACTTTGAGGAGACATTTGCTCCCACATCCAGGATTACTACCATTAGATGTGTCATTGCCATTGCAGCCCATTATCATTGGCAAGTGCACCAACTTGACATCAAGATTGCTTTTCTTCATGGGGATCTGCAAGAAGAAGAATATGTCACACAACCTCCTGGCTTTGAGGTTGTTATTTCTGAAAATAAGGTATGCCGGCTTAGAAAAGCCCTTTATGGTTTGAAGCAGGCATCCAAGGCATGGTATGCCAAAATTCATGCACACTTACTATCCCTTGGTTTTCAGAATAGTCCCACATAACCCACTCTTTATGTCTGCGGGAGTGGATCTGATTTTTTAGTGCTGATTTTATATGTGGGTGATATGCTCATCACGGGCCCAGATACTCAGCAAATTGCAGCTTTCAAGGCTGATTTGCAGCAGGTTTTTGAAATGTCGACATGGGATAGCTCCACTATTATTTGGGCATTCAGTTTGCTAATGTTGAGGGGGGTATCATGATGTCTCAGTCCAAGTATATTGGACAGCTCCTTGATCGTTTTCAGTTTGAGGATTGCAAGCCAATCTCTACTCCAGTGGACCCTGGCTTCAAATTCTCAGCTCATGATGGGAGCCCACCATGTGATATCACTCTTTATAAGCAGGCTGTTGGATGCCTTATTTATTTATGTCACACCAGACCCAACTTACAATATGCAGTATCTCAGCTCAGCTGATTCATGCACATGCCCAGTTCACAGCATTGGCAGGCAGTGAAGAGAGTCTTCAGATATCTCAGAGGCACTCAGGATTTAGCCCTCTTCTATGGTGATCAGGGTTCACTTACCATGCATGCTTACACGGATAGTGACTGGGCAGGATGTTCCGACACCAGAGTGTCACGTATTGGCAATTGTTTTTTGCTTGGCAATTCATGTATCTCTTGGCTCAGCGAGAAGTAACCAACAGTTGCCACATCTAGCTGTGAGGATGAGTACAAGGCAGCTTTCACCGCTACAATAGAGTGTGTTTGGCTTCGACAGTTACTTACAGATCTTAGTATTCGCCAGACATCCTGATGGGATATCTCAAGGTGTATGCCCCAAACACACCTTGGTTTCTATGTGTGTGTGCTAGAGGCACAGTTAGGTGCCCATAAGCACTGTTAGGTGGTGGTAGAAGCCACATAGGATGATTGAGAGAATCTAGGAGCAGATTGAGGAGATGATTGTGGAGCTCAGAGGTCATCAGTGATGTCAGTGATCATGTAAGAGATGCCTACTTAAGGACCTCACCTTTCTTCATTCTATAAGCAAGAATTCTCAGTTTGTGTTCACTCCATGTTTTCCTTTCAGTTCACCAACATGGTATCAGAGCCCTTTGATCCTCCTTGAGCCCATTTGTGCCACATCATCTTCTTCTTCTCCATCTTCTTCTTCTTCATCTTCACCATTTCTTCCCTTTTCTCCCAAATCTTGCTAAAGCTTGTTCTCCCTCGGTTCTCCGCCATTCTCCAAGCCCTTCCTGCTGGAGATACCCCTCGTTTGGGCAAACTTCCACCTGCAAGTAATTAAAGAGAAGACGTCTTTGCTGGTCGCCATTCCCCAAATAGCGCATTTTTTTGTCATTTTTCTGTTGCAGAATACTCCCTACCTGCTGCACCATTGCTCGAGCCCTCTTAGGAGTAGATGGGCAACTTCAAGACGAACATTTTGAGTCACTTTGCAGCCCATTTGGTTCAGTAACAAAGGAGAAAACGTCAAAACACAGGTTCAGCCTGCAGCAACTCCCCCGGGCAAAACAGCGCGCCATTTCGCCCAACCTCTGTGCTGATCTTCTCTGGTATATGAGCTTTCTTTTGCTTCAGAAAGCCCTGTTTTCTTTGCTTTGAAGAGTGAGATACAAGCCCTCCAAGTTTAGGCCTCTGTTTTGAACAGTTTTGACAAGGTTATGAGTTTGATGCTACATTAGATGCTACTTTAGAATTTCTGAGGTTTTAAAGTATTGAAAAGCATCAGTACAACTGTGGCTACAACTTTCTTTTGGATTGCTATACCTGAATTTGCTTGGGATACTTTCATTTAGTCACCTCTATGAAGCATGCAAGTGAAAGCATCATTGATTTGTAGTATGGATTTTGGTTGCAAGCCTTTGCTACTATAAATGCTTGTATTTTGAAGCTCTTTAACTCTTTCTAGCCTTGTAAGAGAGTAGACACTGCCCATTCTGGGTTAGACCCTCTCATGGCTACCATCTTGAATATGGATAAGTTCAATGGTATTGGCTTTCACACATGGCAGATGAAGGTTAAGTTTGCATTGATGAGGGAAAACCTCTAGGGGCTTGTCAAACCGGCTGTGAAGATCCACGCTTTTCGAAAATGCAAATGTGTGCAATGCATGCAGAATTTGAATGCCGATTGGCCCTCCAATGGGGAAGAGCGCCCTCGTGAGAGTACTTGTTTCTTTTTCGACCTACATGCAAGGTGGGAGAGAGATGACGGATGAATGCAATGTGGTAGAAAGAATGCTACGTGAGATTCACAATGAAAGGGTGATACCCTTTCATTAATGTCCCTTGAGATCACTCAAGTTCCATCTTCCCATTTACGCCTACCCTTAGCCTATGACCCATGCACCTACCATTCAATGCACTCTAATGCTCCCTTTCCCTTTCCTATTGTCCCTAGGACCTAGACACGTGTGTGCACATCTTTATTAATAATCATTGGCCAATGTTACATAGTTTTGGCGGTACTATTTACACCGCTTGATCTATCATAAATACAAACATATAACCGCACCATCAAATTGGCGCCTAACAATAATAAAGTTCTAATGACTATTAATTAACTAAATAATCATTTCTCTTGTCATGACACTCCCTCCTGCTTGAATGAGCAGAAGTCCTCTTCTGGATTATTGCTTGTCTCTTCCTCTTATGTGCACTTTCTCTTGTTACTTCTGCCATTGCATCGCCTCTTTGTAATCTGCGAGTATCTGTGGAAAATCTGTAAAGAACTCTTCTTCCATCCATTGTGCATCACTAGCTGGCTGGTTTTTAAACTTCAGTAAATACATATATCTCTTCTTTCCACGAGTACTCTTCTCTTTATGGTATACGATCTGTTCCGGAGTAAGAACTTCAGTCCCATCTTCAAGTTCAGGTTCTTCTTGCTGCTAAGTATCCAAAAACGCAGAAGTATCGCCACGGTATCTCTTCAAATTGCTCACATGAAAGATGTTCTTCATACGCCAGTGGGCTGGTAACTTCAGCTCATACGCTCTGGATCCTTCTTCTGGATATAAAGCTGCTGAAATCTGAAATGGACCATAAAACTTCGGTGCTAGCTTGACATGTTTGGTACTTCCTCTCACTGACTTGATTCTTCTTTTATCAATCTTCAATAAAACCCAATCATCCTCCTTGTAATAAACTTCTTTTCTTTTTTTATTGGCTGCCTTGGATTGTTAAACCTGGGCCTTCTTAATATGTTCTTTTACCTGCTCAATAACCTGTGACATATCCTCAGCAAACTGGTCAGCAGCAAAAATTCGCTCCCCCAAGTGTGTTATTGGAGTGAGTAAACATTGCCCATAGATGATTTCAAATGGGGCTTTCTTGGTGGAAGTATGTACAGTGTTATTATAAGCAAACTCTAACATGGGTAAGAACTCTGGCCACCTTCTAGGTTGGTCATGGACATAAGCTCGAAGTAAAGTAATTATGGTTTGATTGGCATTCTCACTTTGTCCATCTCCTTGAGGATGGAAGGCTGTAGTAAATTTCAGTTTGGTTCCGAGATTCTCTAATAGAGCTGTCCAAAAGTTGCTAATGAAACGGCCATCATTATCGGATACAATGTAACCTGAAGATTTCCCTAATGAATAACCTTGCTGTTTCAGGAGCAGACAACTCTTTTTTACAGGGAATAAAATGAGCTTGTTTACTCAGCCTATCTATAACAGTGAAAATCTGCTCAAACTGACCAACCTTGGGGAAACCAGACACAAAATCCATTGTAATGTGTTCCCACCTTTCCGAAGGAATAGGCAAAGGCTGCAAAAGACCCGCAGTCTTACTTGTGTCAGATTTAATGCGCTGACATACGTCACATTGTTGAACAAAGGTCGAAACTTCTTTGCGAAGTTTAGGCCAATGGAAGTATCTCTCAATATTGTCAATGGTTCCTCTAATACCCCTCTATGTCCAGAATATGGACTCGCATGTAACTCACTCATGACTAGATACCGAAATGTTTTGGGTACACATATGGCACGTCCCAAAAATAAGTATCCATCCACGATGGAATAAGCCTCTAAATCCCCAACCTCATTACGTTGAATCTTCCCATAAATGTCAGCGAAGTCCTCATCTAAAGGATAAGCTTCAACCATTGCTCCTAATGATTTCTCCTTAATCACAGAAACGTGATTAACTTGGGGCCGTCTACTCAAAGCATCAGCTACTAAATTCTCCTTTCCCGGCTGATATTCGATATTTGGTTGCCCAAAGGATTGAATATATTCAGCCCATTTGATTTGTCTTGAAGAGACAATGGGTTGAGAGAACAAGTGCTTGATACTTTGATGGTCAGTCTTAATCTTGAAAGCAGAACCATATAAATAATGCTTCCATAACTTTAGAGCATGAATGACTGCCAATAACTCCTTCTCATACGTGATATATTTCAATTCAGCCCCTTGAAGTTTTCTACTCTCATAAGCAATGGGATGCCCTCCTTGCATCAACACTGCCCCAATCGAGGTACCACTAGCATCCGTACATACAACAAAGAACTCTTTGTCCATGTCCGGAAGTGTTAACACTGGTGCAGTCACTAATGTTCTCTTAAGCTCCTCAAAAGCTACTTGGTGAACCTCTCCCCACTCATACAAGGAATGCTTCTTCAACAAATCTGTTAGTGGGGAAGCAAGACGTGCAAAATTCTTAATGAATCTGCGATAATAACTACACATCCCTAGGAAGGATCTCAGCTCATGTAAGTTTTTGGGTATTGGCCATTCAATTATGGCCTTGACCTTTTTAGGGTCAACCCGAATTCCCTCAGCAGACACAATGTGTCCCAAATACTCTATTTCTGTCTTGAAGAACTCACTCTTCTTGATATTTAGGAACAATCGATCCTTCCTTAGGAGCTCCATCACCTTAGCAAGGTGATCCTTATGCTCTTCCTCATTCTCGCTGAACACTAAAATGTCATCAAAAAAGACTATGACAAATTTTCCCGAGTAGGGTCGCAAAACCCTTCTCATCAGCCTACTAAAAGTGGCTGGAGCATTAGTTAGGCCAAAAGGCATGACCAAAAACTCATAATGTCCAGTGAGAGTGCGAAAAGCTGTCTTATGTTCATGCCCAGCTTTCATACGAAGTTGATGATAACCAGATTTCAAATCCAATTTGCTAAAAACTTTAGCACCTTTAAGCATATCCAATAAATCATCCACTCTTGGAATCGGATACCGGTTCTTAATCGTAAGTTTATTCAAAGCACGGTAATCTATACACATACGATATGATTCATCCTTCTTCTTAACCAATAATACAGGTGCTCCAAATGGAGAACTGCTTGGTCGAATCAGGCCTTTTTGCAACAGATCTTCAATTTGTTTTTCTACCTCCTCCATTTCTATCCTGTTCGTCCTATATGGGGCTCTACATGGAGGGGAAGCTCCTGGCTCTAAGTCTATGGCATGATCATCTTCTCTCTCCATGGGCAATTCGAATGAGTCATCTCTTGAAAATCGATCCTCATAAGCTCTAAGGAACTCATTTCTCTTCCGATCTTCTTTTGGGATATGAAGATCTCGTGAATCCCGTATATACACAAGATTACAATCTACCCCTCTTTTTACCAATCTTTTGGCTTGGGTAGGAGTAATCAATGGAATTGTATACACGTCCCGATCCCCTACGATCCTTATGTTTTCATCCTTATGTACAAAGCAACAATGATGAGTATGAGGATGAATAGCAGGGTTAAAATCATACCGCCATGGTTTACCTAGTATCATGTCAACGTCTTGTAAAGGGGCTACTAGAAAATCCCTTCGATCTCTATATTTTTGTATACGAAAAGGAATATTTCGTACTATGGATGTGTCTTCTTCATTGTGTCCCCTAAAAGCTCCTGAAAGCGACATGTTTTTTATAGGTTCTGGTTTAAGATGGAGTAATTTTGCCAATCTATCACTTACTAAGTCATAATTACATCCATCATCTAGGAGAACCACTATTCTCTGTCCATTCACGAATCCATACACCTTAAAAAGATCATGAGGCCCAAAGGTATTGGCTGAATGGACAGCATTCACTATTGGCTCAATAGTCACAGTAGATTTCGAGGGTGACAAGCTAGAAGCCTCACCCTCCTGCTTGGATGCCTTGGCTTTCCCTTTTACTGAATTCGTCTTGGCAATCTTAGCCAAGAGAACGGGACACTTATGCCATACGTGCCCTGGTTTATGTTTCTTACAACCGAAACATTTTCCTTCCTTAATCAACTTCCTCTTCTCTTCGTCAGTCATAGAAGGAAATGGCACCCATCCAGGACGTGATTGGCTATTCACATTCCTTACAAGAGCTTTACCCTTCCCTTTATTATTCTTAAACCGGTTTGGTTTCCTAAAAGTGGGTATATTATTGGTCTTAGATGATGACCCATACTCCTTATTGAAGGGTTTACGAGGATTCAATTTTCTCTCGGCTATTTCAGCCAGCTTAGTGAGGTCCTTAAGCGTGGTCGGGTTAAACATTTCAACCTCGTACCTTACTTTTGGGCTTAAAGCTGCTAAATACTTCTTTCTCCTATCTTCCTCACTCTTTTCGGGTAACTCTAGAGAGAGTTTCCAAAATCTGGCTGTAAAATCTACATTACTCTCATTATCGAACTGCCTAAACCTCTCCCAACGAAAGGTTAGGTTCTCTTCATGCCTCGGTGGCATGAAAGTGGTTTTTAGTTGCTCCACAAATTTAGCCCATTCATGAATAGGCTCTTTTCCTGTTTGTGACAAGGACCACCACATTAGAGCATCCTTCTGCAGATGCAATGTGGCAAGAGCAAGCTTCTCTTGCTCGGTCTTGTCTTGATGGGCAAAGTATAGCTCAAAATGACGAATCCAATTGAGGATTTTGTCAGCCTCCCTTGCCCCATCATATTTGGGAAACTCAATTCTCTCTCGCGGTTGGAATTTGGACCTCTTAGAAGGGTTACTCAACTCTTCATCCCCGAAGTTTAAAGTCCTCTTAGTCCCTAATCTTGTCATAATGGACTGCTCAATCATATTGCTAAGCTGGAAAACCAGCTTATCAACAGGAGTCTCCTCTCTTCCTCTTGCACTTGGATTAGAATCCATGTGTATTGGGTTTTGAGTTAAAGGCGTGAACTCATCACCTTGTTCTTGGCTGGTCTCATTTCTTCTTTCATTACGAAAGGAGAACTCCCTATCAGTAGGTTCTTGAAGGAGAGACTGCTGTAAATCTATTTGTGGGTTATCATACTCAAGATGTGTATAACTCTCACCTAATCCATCCTCTTCAAGAGGGGGTGAAGGTGTTCTTTCTCTCTCTCCTTGGGGTAATGGAGGAAAAGGAATAAGTTCATTGTTATATGTCCCTTCCCCTTCCATTCTTTCCTTTTATTAATACAAGAGAGAAAATGTCTTGCTGTAATTTCAAAAAAGAAGGTTTATTTTACAGCAAACTTCAAGTGTTGTAGAGGTGGTGGTACTTATCCGACTCCCGCTTCGTTTGTGTTGAGAAAACACTTAAAATGACCTCCTTTCCCTTCTCTTTGAAGCTTTTCTTCTTGTATTTCTGCTGTAAACTGGTACGCTCCGTTTGGGCTACTTGTTTTGAGCGGATTGGAGCTCTAGATACCGTTATAGGGGTTACTTGATGGGTGGATCACTCCCTTAAAATCTTATTCCGATCCGACTTCCGGTTGGGTAGAACGGGAATCCCTTTTTCTCACGGTTTAAGGGTACATTCACATTGGGGGGGGGGGGGGGGGGGGGGGGGGGCAAAAGAGAACACCCCGTTCGCCGTTCGCCGTTGAAGGCCAAAATTTTTCAGAAAAACTCCCTTGTCTCAGAACCTCGAGATCGATCGATCGTGATCCTTTTCCGCCAACCTCTCTTGCGACTTCCATCGTTCACAACTGTCGCCCTCTTCTCGTCCCGCTCGTGGATCGTCGCCGCTCTGATACCAAATGTGAAGATCCACGCTTTTCGAAAATGCAAATGTGTGCAATGCATGCAGAATTTGAATGCCGATTGGCCCTCCAATGGGGAAGAGCGCCCTCGTGAGAGTACTTGTTTCTTTTTCGACCTACATGCAAGGTGGGAGAGAGATGACAGATGAATGCAATGTGGTAGAAAGAATGCTACGTGAGATTCACAATGAAAGGGTGATACCCTTTCATTAATGTCCCTTGAGATCACTCAAGTTCCATCTTCCCATTTACACCTACCCTTAGCCTATGACCCATGCACCTACCATTCAATGCACTCTAATGCTCCCTTTCCCTTTCCTATTGCCCCTAGGACCTAGACACGTGTGTGCACATCTTTATTAATAATCATTGGCCAATGTTACATAGTTTTGGCGGTACTATTTACACCGCTTGATCTATCATAAATACAAACATATAACCGCACCATCAAATTGGCGCCTAACAATAATAAAGTTCTAATGACTATTAATTAACTAAATAATCATTTCTCTTGTCATGACACCGGCTTCAGCTTCTTCTTCAACAGCCTCCAATGCTGGAGAATCCTCAACTCCGACACGCCCGGCAAGAGATCCTACTAGAGAGGAGAAAGCCTATGGCATCATTGCTCTTGCCTTAGGAGATGACTATATTCATCACATCTCTGATTTGGAGTCTCCTTCAGAAGCTTGGCAGAAGCTTGACATTATTTTTTGTGCTAGCTCTCACATCTCAAAATTGTCACTTAAGATTGCTTTCTTTGAATTGAAGATGGTTAGTGGCACTCCTTTGGCTACCCATGTCAATTACATGAGGAGTCTCATGGCTCAACTTGCTTCTATCAACTCTCCAATCACTACAGATGATGCAATGGCAGTGTTGCTCAAGAGTATGCCTGAAGATTATGATCATGTTGTTACCACTTTGAAAAATCTTCCTAATCCTAATCTTGAAGGTCTTATTTCTGCTCTTCAAGAAGAAGAAAGGCACATGGAACTCCGGAGAGGCAATGACACAGCCTATGCCATAAAAATTCAGAAGGGCAAGTTTTCACCTTGCAAACATTGTGGGAAGACTAATCACCTCTCAAAAGACTGCTTCAAGATCAATCCATGCAAACACTGTGGCAAAAACAATCACCATGAAAAGTTTTGTAGAGCCAAAAAGGAAGCAACTACAAAGTCAGAAACTGCCAATCTACTTTCAGTTGATGTGCCTCCACAAGATGAGGCGTCCTATGAAGATTATGCTTTTTGAATCATCTCCATATATGCTCTAGATCTCCCTTTTTTATGTTGAGTCAAGGTACTCAGCCTGGATAGTCCTCCAAAATGAATGAAATAAACTATTGTGTTTTGTAAACACCTCTGGTCACCATATGATGTAGGCCATGTGTATGTGTTTTGCTCCATGGTACCTCCTGCAGACATTGTGAGCATGTACATGCAGGGGAGATAACCATTGGAAGGTCTTTTGTAACCCTTTTGTTTACTTCACACCCTTGGGAACCCCTTGCTAGCATGAGAACCTAGCCATAGATTTATCCTTGACCACCATGAGATGGCATGAGAAACTATGAGACTAGATGTATCCTTGACATAGCCTGAGGCATTCCCTTGAGGGGGGGTATGATGGGATATCTCAAGGTGTATGCCCCAAACACACCTTGGTTTCTATGTGTGTGTGCTAGAGGCACAATTAGGTGCCCATAAGCACTATTAGGTGGTGGTAGAAGCCACATAGGATGATTGAGAGAATCTAGGAGCAGATTGAGGAGATGATTGTGAAGCTCAGAGGTCATCAGTGACGTCAGTGATCATGTAAGAGGTGCCTACTTAAGGACCTCACCTTTCTTCATTCTATAAGCAAGAATTCTCAGTTTGTGTTCACTCCATGTTTTCCTTTCAGTTCACCAACACATCCTCCACTATTGTCTACACTGACAGCCAGAGTGCTTTGGCCATTGCGCGGAACCCAGTGTTTCATGCGCGTACCAAGCATATTGAAGTTCACTATCATTATGTTCGGAAGCGGTTGTCAGCAAGAGACAGAGAGTTGTCCTATCTTCCCACAGAGGACAACATAGCAGATATGTTTACAAAGGCACTTCCTCGTCCCAAGTTCGAAGTCTTCCGACAGGCTTTACACTTGGTTCCCTTTGTTACATGATCTGACATCCCTTGTACATTCATAGGTGGCTATATCCTTTTGGATGAACATGTGCCACCATGACCAGAAAATACGTGAAAATAGGGATGAGAAACCATTTACTAATTATTTCGGGGTTTAGTGACAACGCGGATTCATTTCCTGCTTTCCGGCTTACGGAAGGAGGAACGGCTTCCAGTACGCCAGTTATGCCGGTTCTTGCTTTGCTTACACACAAGACTACCCTTCACCGAAAGCTTCGCGGGGACTATTCAAATTCGACCCTAGCCCGCCCGGAGCGGTAGGGGATAGATTGAATTGTAATCATTAATGCAATGCTCGCCAGTTGTGATCTCAGTGGCTCATGGTTCATAGTTTGCTTCTACACGGAAAAAACCCTGGTGGTTCTAGTGATGCCCTATAGGCCATGGTATGTGCCTTGTAGGCATAAATATAGGTACTTGTAGTGTTAGTGCCTTTTAGGCCACATAGGACACTTAGTCCTATGTGACACCTAGGACACTTAGTCCTAGGTCTAGGTACTTGTACCTTGTACTCCTTTGTTTTTCATTATCCTAGTTGACGTTACGGCAGACTCTATCAACTCTTTGTACCTTGCTCTCTCTCTCTTTCTATTCATCGATCCTACACTTTTTCTGGCAGAGAACTGCTCCTGAGGCTGTATCAGCTTACGTGCCTATGGCTGCATGTAATGGAGGCATCTGGCTTATGTCAGGCTTCTTGCATCATGACCTGCTGCTAATTTTTAATCGTCTTCAATGCTGCATGCACTGTCCATCATTGTAATGAAGGGGAAAAAGAGGCCAAGTTAGAGGCCCTTTAGGTGGAAAATGTGGAGGGACTACATAAGTCTCCATCCACCCACTACTATGTACCTTTTTGATGTGACATCTAATCCTATCTACTCTCCCTCCTTCCTGCTGCCTACGCTCACACTCTCTCTCCTCCCTCTCTCTCTCTCCTCCCTCTCTCTCTCTATCCCCTCATCCTTCTCTCTCTTCCTCTCTCTTTCCCCTTCCCCTCTCTTATCCTCCCTTCCTTCTCCTATTCTATCCCCATCTCCAAATCTGCCCCTTCCCCCTTCACTACATTGGTATTAGAGCTCCGCTCTCTAGCACCTTTGCTTCCATCTTTTACACCCTTCACTCTGAATTCTAGTAGTTGCTACGCCAACGCCTATCCCGAACTTGCAAGCTACAAACAAGCTACGCCAACTTCCGAACGACGGGCAAAAACCCTGAGCGTTGCTCCAACGCCTAAGCGTAGGGCCTCCATCGCCAACAAGTGCACCACCACCGTGATTATCACACTCAAGATCTGTGATAACATTTTGGAGCATCTCGTCCCCAACCGCCATTGCCAACGAGTCCAAGGTCTTTTGCCTTAAGATGAAGGGCGACTACCATCGGTACACCTTGCTCGCCTACAAGTCTGCCAGAAGGCTCTTGCGTGGCGCGCGTGACACCGTTTCTCGCCCGACCCAAGCCTCTTGCATGGCGTCGCTGCTCTTGGGTCCCTCCTTTCCCGTCGGACGACCTGCCATCCCCCGTCGTCACTGCCCGCGTCCATCCCTCCTGTCGCCGTCGCCTTTACCCCTGCAAAAAAAACCTTAGCCTTTCCTCCTTCCTAAGGTTCAGTAGCCAAGGTTAGTTGGGTCACGTTAGCTAGTTTGGTTAGGTTTAGTTAGTGGAGTGAGTTAGGTTAGTAGATTGGGTTAAATTAGGTTTAGTCAATTAGGTTTAGTTAGTTTGGCTCTAGGTTAGGTTAGTACTAACTAAGGTTAAACACTAGGTTAGATTCGTCTAAGACACTGTCCTAACATTCCTAAAGTTATTATTTGTTGTTTGCTGCACCTATTTAACAGCCCGCATATGAAATTTTGAGGGCAAAATTCTATGGGAAGGGATGGCTGTAATGAAGGGGAAAAAGAGGCCAAGTTAGAGGCCCTTTAGGTGGAAAATGTGGAGGGACTATATAAGTCTCCATCCACCCACTACTATGTACCTTTTTTATGTGACATCTAATCCTATCTACTCTCCCTCCTCCTTCCTGCTGCCTACGCTCACACTCTCTCTCCTCCCTCTCTCTATCTCTCTATCCCCTCATCCTTCTCTCTCTTCCTCTCTCTTTCACCTTCCCCTCTCTTCTCCTCCCTTCCTTCTGCTATTCTATCCCCATCTCCAAATCTGTCCCTTCCCCCTTCACTACAATCATGGCCTTCTGCAGCTGTAATTGCTTGCAATGTTGAATTCCTCCACTGTCCTTCATCACAGCTTTCAACAGCTGTGACTGCTCGCAATGTTGACCCACAATTCCTCTGGAGTGTTGCCTTCATTTGTATTATGTCATCATCTAGAAGCTACATATTTTATACACATCTGCCGTTGAGGTTTCATTGTTACACACTCATGGTTGCCAGTTTCAATTCAGAGAGCTTTCAACATTCAATGGCCATCATGCAACGTTTTGATCTTAGTCAATGAGTTAGGCTAGTACATGTCCGAACTAGAGCCATACTATACAGCAATGAGCAATAACACAAGACAAATATTCACCTCCCAGTTGACCCTTGAGCACACAAGCTAGAGATTAGACTCGCACATGCCCATGCGTACAGCCCTAGTGTCTCATACCACCGGAATCCATTCACAAGGAACCTTCTGCACAGCATCTCATGATACGCCATGTAGATGGCAGGAGCCTTGGCTTTCGATCCAAACCAAACCATTCAGTAGTGTGTGCACACTGGATATATCCACAAGAGCCTTGGCCACTCTTACATAAAAGAGCATCCTGCTTTATTAAGAGTCCTAGCTAGCCCTTCCCAAGTCCTCTGGACCCAAGTTAGCCTCCTTCTCTTAATCTTAGCCCCCTAACCCTGCGAGATTAAGTCCACTAATCCATCGATTAGCATCCAAGTTTATAACATTCTTCCCCTCTTCAAGCGTCTACTCTTAATAGGAAGTTGAGAGAGTTTTTTCCCAAGTTGAGTCTTCCGCAGACCTATCCTCGCACTTAACTTTGAACTCTCGGATTAACTTATTAAGTTTCCTTTGCTTGAAATCGATAACTCTTTCAGGCTCATGTGGAACATAGGTCAAATCCTCAACTTCCACAAGTTCTTGGGGTGAAACGAGATTGTCTCCAGCCCCCAACACATCTATCAGTCTGTTGACATGAAAGACTGGGTGAACTTTACATGTGCCAGCAAATATAGTTTATATGCAACCTCACTAATCTTTTTAGAAGGGTCGTGTTAGAAAATACCCAACAGAGGGTACACGCAGCGGAAGACTTATAGTAATGCCCAGGATCTTGTTGGAAAGGTCACCTCCCCATCTGTAAGCCCCCATATGAGGAGAGCATGGGGGAGGGAGACCTAGGGCAGTACCCAACAGGAAATGAGAGAAAGGGGCTGCCACATAGACAGCATCATGGCTGGCATGTGGGCAGCACATCTAGGACTGTTAAGGGCAGGACACAGGGCCAGGAAAGTACGGAGCAGAAGCAAGACAGTCTGGGACAGATTGCGGAGGGTCTAGGACATGGAGGCACACTGTTTGCACAGGCACAGACATGGCAGGGAGTGCAGGCTCAGATCTGCAGCAAGGAATGTGACTGTCAGTGGGCAGGTGGCAGGCCTTTTATAGGCTGCATATTTGCCTTGAATGGAGGGCCAAAAGCCCTGGAAGTTTGGGCCATAAAAGGCCTGACTTGTGAGCCCTTTAAGGACGGTTTTTTACAGACTGAGTCGGTTTTTACAGACTGAGTCGGTTTTTACAGACTGGTCGGTTTTTTGGTGCAGGCCTTGGGGCCTATATAAGGAGGCCATTCAGGCCTCATTTCATCATCATCTGGAGCAGCAATTCCACCAGCAGAAGGAGCAGCAGCAGGGCTATCTTTGGGCCTACAGTCAGGAGGAGAAAGTAGTACCTTGTGCTGCAGACTTAGCTTGCAGGAAGCTGACACCTAGACTGGTTTCCAGACAGCAAGGTGGAGAAGATCATTCTAGACGGAAAGTCTACTCACGCTCGAGGTGGAGCACGCGGACTCTAGTCTAGAGATAGCCAACAGATAGGAGAAGGACTTTTGTGGTAAGATCAGAGGACCACACCATTGGTGGGACTCTGGATCTGTCTCTTTTATTGTGTCCATAGTTGTGGACGGAAATATATTATTTGGTGGTTTCTCTATCTGATTGGTTCATTGTCTATTAATGAGTCTGCACACCTATTGAATGCACATAAGTAAAGAAGTCTGTGATTCCACACCCACACCGCACACTGTGTGAGCTCCTGGGTATTACTATAAGTCTTCCGCTACGTGTACCCTCTGTTGGGTATTTTCTAACATGGTATCAGAGCCCAAGTAGGAGGCTCATAGGTGTGGGAGCCTGAAGGCAGGGACCTTGCTGAAGGACGACCCTGATTCAGAAGCTCTAGGGAATCGACTTCCACGACTGGAGGATTCGCACCCAATTACGCAGGTTGGTAAAGTGCCATTGGCTATGCAGGATGGCAAAACAAAGTACTTGGCAGATGTACTTCATGTTCCAAAAATCACTAAGAACCTGGTTTCAGTTGGCCAGATGGTTGAGCAAGGTCTGCAGGTTAGATTTAACCCTGATGGATGCTTCGTTGAGGACTTGAAAAATAAGTGCCGCTTGGTTGCGAAAGGCAACAAAAATAATGAACTGGCCAGATAGAGAAACCACCAAAATATATATTTCCGTCCAAAACTATGGACACAATACAAGAGAGATCTAGAGTCCCACCAATGGTGTGGTCCTCTGATCTTACCACAAGGTCCTTCTCCTATCAGCTGGCTATCTCTAGACTCGAGCCCGCGTGCTCCACCTCTAGCGTAAGTAGACTTTCCGTCCAAAGATCTCAGCACCTTGCTGCCCTAGTAGACAGCCTAGGCTCAGCCCCAAGTGAGCTCAGTCTGCAGCAACTCTGGCCCTGCTTTGCCTCCTGGATGTAGGCCCAAAGATCAGGCTTCTGCTGCTCCTGCTGCTCCTCATTCTGCTGACTTGCTGGATGCTGAAATGAGGCAAGAGCCTCTGCATTTATAGGCCCCAAGGCATGGCAAAAATACCGACCAGTCTGTCCCAATCTGGCCGACTGGACAGACCAGGTTGGCTGGCCCAACCGACCTGGTTGGCTCAGCCCAACCAGCCCTTTAAGGGCTCCAAAACCGGGGCCTTTTGCCCCACACTTCTAGGGGCTTTGGCCCTCCAATCAAGGCAGGGGCCCAGCCTATATAAGGCATGCCTACTGCCCACTGACAGCCCCAATTTGCTGCTCCACCAGGCCTGCTGGTTCTGCCCTCTGCCAGGCTCTTCCCAGCCACGTGTCCTGCGCCGTACTGCCCCGTACATCCTGTTGTCCTGACCCGCCTGTACCGCGCCATCATCAGGGTCTGTTGCAGGCCCTTCACCTGCCCACTACCCTCGCCATATGGCTTGCCATGCTGACTCCATCTCAATCCTGTGAGGTGCTGCCCATGTGGCAGCCCCCTCTCTTTCTTCTCTCTTGGGCACATCCTGCCCTAGGTCTCCCTCCCCCACACACTCCTCATTTGGGGGCTTATAGATGGGGAGGTGACTTTTCCAACAGGTCGAACATACCTAGGGGAGGACTTTTCTACCAACCCTGTCAGTAATGACTCTGAATCCTGCAAATATACCATCATCCCCTCAGAAAACTCATGGGCGAATGCTGTCTCAGGCTCTATCCTGAGCAGTTCCTAATAGATTATTCCCATTCAGTCACTAACATTCTTGCATATCTAGCAAGAAATCCTAAGCTGCATCCAGCTGAATACCTTCAATTCAGCCATCACAGGAGACCTGAGTTGATATCCATACATAAGAATGAACGGACTGTAGCGAGTAGCCGTATGCTTAGCACTATTATAGGCAAATTCCCAATCAGATGGCCTCTTTTTTTTTTTTAAGAATAGTTAATTAAGAAGAGGAAAGGGGGGGAGATATATCGAAGTAAAATAACACCTGTGACTAGATAGCCTCCAAAGAAAGTACAAACCTAAGAGCTAAGAAGAAAATTGGCTTTGAAGCTCCCCACTTTCGATTTTAATTCTTTGTTCAAGGATCCTAAACATACCCCAAGCTGAAATTCCAAAGACATAATGACTACAGCAGAGTTTCTTCATTGATTTTCTTGTATTTAGCCCTTTCGGATAAGTAACATGATTAAATTACTAGATTGAGATATAAAAGCCCCATCACTTGTGCAAAGACGAGAGAACCTATAGAATTGAGAAGTAAACACTCCATATTTAGGCATACTAGAGATGTTTACGTTGATGTGAGGCATTTCATGTGATGTTCAACACAGCATACTCAAGTTGTTGTTTATCATAGATATCAACTTCTAAACCTAAATTATTCTAATATCTAAGAAACTAAAACAGTTTCCAGCTAGGTACACAATTAAGTGGAGCTTGGGCTGCTCCCTGCTTGCTGAGCCGCCGAAACCCCCCCCCCCTCTTTTTCTGCTTGCTCGCCCCCCCCACCTGGTTTCCTTCACACCCCGCCTGTGCCCCTCTGCTTGAACTTCACCCGCCTCCTTTTCCTCTTCCTTTCCCTCCATTCTCTCTCTTCACGCCTCCTCTTGCCTCTCTTCCAGGGCTTTCTCGCACATTTGCATGCATTGTCCTGCTGCTCCTTAGTTGGAGCAGCAGCTCCAAGCTTGGCTGCTTGCAGCTAAGCTCAAAAAGCCTGTTTTCCCCCTTTTTCGAGGCAGCATTGCGCCTCGAACTAGGGGCTTCTTTTTGGTGGCGGGCTGCTTGTTTTGCAGTTGGCGTTTGGGTTCTCGAGCAGGTCCTTTCAGCCTGTTTCTAGGCCTTCTTTCAGAGAGCTGGTTGGCAGCCTTAGCCTCTACTTCGAGCTCCCCTTCCTTTCCTTTAACCCTCTCCTTCTGTTTGTGGCCAGTATGCAAGGGATACAATGAGATTTCACTTGGGGGATAGCAGCACGGCTTACAGAGGGGTGTCATGCTTTCTCCATCAATCCAGCCTCTCTAGCTTACAGGATCCAGGGCTAGCATGTTTTCAGCATTGAGGCACATGATATGTCGCCTCCTTCCTGCACGCGCCCTCTGCCTTCGCCAGAAATTTACAAGGGTGACTGTTCAACATCGCTGCTTGGAACATATGGATTGCCCACTGCAGTCTGGTGATGGGAGGTCATCAGGTTCCCCAGCAGCCACCCCATCACCATCTGGCAGGACAACATGGGACTCCAGGTTCTAGAGTGCCAGCTGAAAGGCATGAGCATTTCTGCAAGGCTTGGCCTGTACGCATTTATTACATCATTTCCGCGAGAGGTAATTGGGCTGGATATATAGACCACCACCTTGGTTGTTAGCCTCTGTTATAGAGATTCCCTAGGCAATGAGCTAGGTTCTTTAGTAATAGGATGCTTTTGTTTCTAACAACCAAGTTTTTGTTTCCCTTTATTTTCCCATAATCAGCACCTTTCAGATTGCTTATTTGTATAGTTGGTTTTTCAAGCTTTAATAGAAGTTCTTTCTCTGGAGAAAAAAACTATACAATTAAGTTTACAAAACTACGAGGATAAATTCCTCCACTAAAAGAATTTAAATCTTTGTACACGAGATCTTTAAAGTTTGGAATGTATGAGACAAATAAGTCATCCATGAAGCACAATCAGACAAGTCTCAAAAGAGACCCCCAATCATGAGCATGCCGCAAGGATGTAGGCCATTGTATAATGCTACGCTCTCACACATGCACACATATCCACAATGTAAGCAACCATGCCCACACAAGTCTTTAAACAGAGTTTTTGCCGATAGGAAGGGGAGGCTCAACTAGGATGACATTAGCATTCAAGGAGAAGGCTAATCCACATTCTCTGCATCCAAGCAACTGCCTATGAAGACAATATTTCATTTACCTTACTTCAAGCTGAACAGTTCTATGCAAAAGAGCTTAGGAAAGGCATCCAACAGGTCCTACCAATATGCTATTTTCCCCATATCTAATATGTGCTATTCCTGTCCTCATACATGCCTCCTTTCCTGTCTACTTCCTGTCCTCCCTCTTATCTTCTAAAGCAGACAAGAGTACTCAATCTCTCTTCAGTATCTCTGATCAAATTAATTCTTGTAGTGGTCGTGAGATGGCCTATGCATGAAAATGTCAAAACAGCCTTGAGAGACACACGAGAGCACTACAAGTCCCTCAGGCAGTCGTGAGTTGAGTGCAGTCGTGAGTTGCTTCTAGGTTTTATCTGCTCCTTCCCAATAACTCTGCACTTTTAAGTGACAGGTTTTTGAATATTTCGTGTCCTTCCCTTATATATCGATGGATAATGTCAAGGATTGCAAGAATCATTCCATTCATTCTTTTCCCCTCTAATGTTTTCCTTGTTTTTATTGACTCCTCCTGAATCATATTCAGCTTCTCATATATTTTTTTAATTGTGAAATCCGATTCTCAATCAGGAGCACATTTCCTGTTGAATGTAGCAGATAACACCGCATGGTGAATTCCGATTGATAAACACATCTTTGGGTTTCTCCTAAACATTCGTTTGCCAAATCAAATGTGCTACTAATACCGTTACAAAATGGATTTTGAGATCTTCCTACTGGACTTCCTATGAATGGCTCCTGCAGCAGCCTGTACTGACGTAAACCGGCAGGTCTTCCGGTCAAAAGGAGACAGCATTAGCACTATCAGAACTGGCCTGAGTTGATAAAAGGGGATTTATTTGTCGTTGGACGACTTGATTTCATAGCATTGGATCTATCGCCTCTTTCAACCTCGCAAAGAACTGCAGCAAGGTTGATGCAGTTGAACTTATCCCAAAACGGAGTCCTATATGAGCTAAAACCCATTGAAGATGGTGGTAGGAAGAGAGCAGGAAAGCTTACTTGTCCAAGGGAGCAGAAGTGAGCAGGGATGGGGTGCAAATGAGCAGCCCAGGAGGGGGGGAAGTAGGGAGCGAGCTGAAGCAAGGGGGGGCGGTGGGGAGGAGGGGAAGGAGATGAGGGATGAGAGTGGGAATTGGGGGAGGCCATGGAGATGCAAGATGAGAAGTTGAGGGTTGATGAGGATGATGAGGACGTAAACAAGCAAGAGCTGCAGCTATTGACGGGAAAGAAAATACAAGTCGCCATAGCCCTAGTAGTCAAACAGCACAGGTTTCTCTCATAAAATGACTTTGCAAGGGCAAAACGAAGACTACCCATTGGTAACACCTTGAGCCTTCTAGCCTATGTGCCTAGGGGGGGTCTAGGGGCTTGCCTTTTAACTCTAGAATCCATGAATTCGAAATTCAAATTTGAAGCTATCGCCATCCTTGCCTGCTGATTAGCAGCCAGTTTTATCTTTAGACTTCCAATAAAATTTGTAGAGCATAGAAAACTATGAGAGCCACCGGTGGCTCACAAGGCCCGTAGTACGGCACTGTTCGTCCAAAACATGGTTAAAGGAGAGAGTGACATCGCCTTTTTCTATGAGGAGTATTGGGTGGCACTTGCCTCCCTATTGGGAGTGCTGCTAACATTGTAAAGGTACCTGCCTCTTTACCGGCCCCTTTACCTTATAACCCTTGCCTCTCTTTGAAAATGGACACTTGTAGGCTGCCATGCCCATAAGGTTGGAGGAAAACCACTCCAGGAGCACTTTCCCAGGGAGGGAAGCCATGGGAAAGTGGCAAAAGCCGCATTTACCAACAGCTTCTCTACCAAGAAAGTGAAACCAATGCACAAGGGCCGAATGTCGCATTTACCGACGGCTTCTCGACCAAGGCGACTAGTGCACTTTTTCGACTATCAAGGGTTGATCGAGGGGGTAGTTTGGAGGTGGTAGCGGATAAGTTCAAGGATGGATAATTTTGACTATGGATAGCCTGTGCCATATCGCACCGCGTGCCAACACGTGGTAGGTCGTGCACCACGTCATCTACCTGCTGCTAAGACTGATGGTCTGAGTACCGTGCGGCACCACATGCTAGCATTTGGCTTAGTCTAAGTGACGTACCACTATGCAATGGGACCGAGCTAGTCATTGGTACTGCTTGTTTTGGAGTCTGGACAGTCTATCATCGATGCCACATGGTGAGCTGAGCAACTAACTGCACGCGCAAATGTAGGCACAAGCAGTGACCAATGATGTGGCACTAATATTTGTCAGATGTGTGATTTGTCAAGTGGTAATTTAGTCCCATACATGTCAAGTTCAAATGCATGTACTCTATCCTTTTTAACTTTTTCAATTGGCCTTTTACCTTCATTTGGATTTAGAGAGCACTTTAATCAAACAGTGGAGATCTGTTTTCCATCGACCAAGGCCCTTGACATAGGTCTTCATCGACTTTATCGAGTAGGGTTCCTCTTGTCCTCCTTGACTTACATCAATCAAACTTTCATGCTCCGTATGCCTTCAACCATAGCCACTCAGCTCTGGGCTTCAACATCAAGCCTCCATGGACATGGCATTCAATTGGTGCACTACCATGTTAGGCAGGGTGTTATGCCAAGCATTGTTGGTGGTCCTGATACATGCTTGGCTAATTGGCAATTATTTGGAGAGGAAGAAGTTCGTGCGATGGTGTCGCAGTGGGTCAAAGAGCTCTAGCCTCCCATCGGACCACTTCTAACTCTCACAACGAATTATGAAAAGTCACTACTTGATGGTCAGTAGGTACTCCCCTGGGTGGGTTGAGTGATTTGCAGCTCGTATTGGTAAATCCCGATGCGACTGAGGGGTCGACTTTTGATTTTGGTGTAGATATTTGGGATGCGTTGAAGGACCTTAACATCAACATGTTAGTTTAAGAAGATGTTGAATCTTGTGCCTTCCTTCCACTAGCAACTATGCAAACAACTTCTCGCTCCACGAGAGCTGACTACACCAATCCCAAAGGATGATACCCTGGATAGGGAAGTTCCACAATTTGTGATCCAAAGGACTACGACCAAGGAGTTATTGGGACATTGTCATCGACGTGTTGGCATTGGGCCGAGATGTGTTGGTGAGAGGGGTTGTTGGAAAGGTCACCTCACCATCTATAAGCCCCTATATGAGGAGAGCATGGGGGAGGGAGACCTAGGGCAACAGTTGCCACATTGGCATCTATTTGGATGCCATGTGGGCAGCATGCCCGAAGGAAAGAAATGGAGAGGGGGCTATTGCCACATGGGCACTACCTCACAGGAAAAGAGAGAAAGGAGCTGGCACATGGACAGCATCATGGCTGTCATGTGGGCAGCACATCTAGAGAAGTACATGGAGCCATTTGGGAGTATGGATCAGCACCATGGATAAGGCAAATGGCAAAAGCACGTCCAGGAGCATATCAGTGGTGGCGATTCGAAGCTTCAGACAAAGGCAAGGAGTGGTTGTATGGAGGCCCTATGGGTGCTAGAAGTTTGTGCCACCCATCCCCACCTACACTTAGATGAATGTGAAGGACCAGTATATGATGAGATCATAGCAATAATCATAGGGACCCTCCGAGACCAAGCAATCCCTGGCATTATGCTCAATAATTGCTCCTGGATCAATATAATGTCCAACTCCATGTGTAAACAGCTCGGATCTCCACTTGGGAGCCAACCCTTTTTGCGGTTAGAATGGCAGACCAATAGCATGTACAACCGATGGGCATTCTCAGCAATGTATGCATCACCACTATAGACCTCACATTTGTGATAGCGAATGGAGGATATCAGTGGAGCCTACCCTATGCACATAGACAAGCGTGCGTAAAGCAGGACTCACACTCAGATCGAATCACCATTTGGAAGGGAAAGAAGAAGGTCTAGTTGTCTGTTGCCTAGCAAAGTGACCATTAACACGCACATCTAGCCACGTGGCAAAAGCCATCAACATGATAGATGGCATGGATGATGACAAGGACAAGGAGTATCTAAGAAACCACCCAACCCTCATCACCTTTTTTGATGTGGATGTGGTGTTCATTTTGGACAAGTACAAGTTCCACTAGGAAACACACCTCCAAGCGATGGTGTCCATTTTGGACAAGTACAAGTTCCACTAGGAAACACCACCTCCAAGCAACGATGCAAATGACTAAGTTGATTCTAATGTGCGCTATGATGTCAACATGGATGATCACCCCAAAATTATTACACTTGTTCAGGTGAAGGAGGCTTTTCAACATCAACTGCAACATTTCAAATGTGTCAAGGGAGACGACCTTACCAACCTGAATCTCAGTACAGAGTCCAATCCCAAGATTGTATGTCATCTCCTGACTTACCCAAGCATTTCAATCCAACCTAATTAATCTTTTGAGATCTTTTGTTGATGTTACATTGACATGAAGGGGATTGACCCACAATTTTATTAGCACCACGTAGTGCTTAACGAGGATGTGAAGCCAATTCAGGGGCAACGATACTGGATGAACCTCAACAATGCCAAAAAGGTCAAGGAGGATATTGACAAGTTGACACATGTGCATTTCATTTACCCAGTCAACCAATATACTTGGATCTTCCACCATTGTTATCATCCCAAAGAAAATAAATTAATTTGCGGGTCTATGTCAATTATCATCTGCTCAATACCGCAACTGTCTCGAATCTGTTCTTGTTACCATTTATGGACACCATGCTAGATGCCATTGTTGGACACAAAATGTATTCTTTCCTTGAGGGATTCAACAACTACAACTAGGTTTGCACGGCGGAGGAAGACCAAGAAAAAACAATGTTCATTATTGAATGGGATGTCTTCATGCCTAGTGTTATGAGGTTCTACCTCAGGAATGCATCTGTGACTTTCCATTGCCTTGTCCAAGAAATCTTCAATGAATACCTAACGACCTTATGTGGACCTTCCTTGATGACTTCAGTGTTTTTGATAGCCAAGCGGAGCACCTAACTCACTTGTAAATGTGCCTGACTAATTGCTGAGAATCGTGACTTTCGCTCCACCGGGCCAAGTGTACCTTTGCGATTAGCAATGGTATGCTGCTCAAGCACATCATTTCAAAAGATGGAATGGATCTTGACCTTGCAAAGGTAGAGCAAGTATGCAAGGCTCTATGCCTCACGGCTAGCAAATAGTTGGCTCATTTTTTGGGTTAGGTCCAATGGCATAGCCGGATGCTCCGATATCATGGACCTAGTTGCACCATTGAACACCATCTTTGACACCAAACCATTGAAATGGACTACCAACTATGACCATGTTTTCCATTTTCTCAAGCTTATGCTAGCGAAGGCTTCATTGGCCTGGCCACTAGACTGGAATCTCTTGTTCCATGCTTTTGTTGATGCCTTTGATGTCACCATTAGCACCCTGCTTATGTAGCAACAAAAGAAGGGCTTGTACCCCCAGTTTACTATGCTAGTTGTTGACACTTGTCCCCAACTGAGAAGAACTATTGTACGATAGAAAAATAGGCCCTAGGCATGATCTACTCCATGAACAAGTTGTGGCACTACCTACTCTCGGCAACCGATTCACTTCCCACATGGACCACTCCATGCTCCTATGCCACATCAATAAGCCAAGTAAGCTCACTTGTTGGATGTTACTCTTACAAGAATTTTATTTTTCTATTGTGCATACTCCAGGTACCTTGCACGGGATCGCCGATTATTTTGTATAGGTTGGAGACCAAAGAATTGACATATGTGTATTTTCTAGTGGTGACTCCACAAGAAAGGGGATCTTTGAGGGATGTCAAGGGAACTCCACACCTCTTACTACTCCTTGTGGCAGCAATGCAAGCTCATGCCATCCAAGGTGTCACTTCAATGGCTTCCAGAGTTGCAACAATGTGAATCCTCAAGAGGGGAATAGAGAGAAAGAGAGGGGAAGGGGAGAAGAGGGAGAGAAGGGAAGGAAATGTATGGAGCAAGAAGGAGGGAGGGGTTGAGGGGCATTCACAAAGGCAAGAACATGAGAAACATAGACAACACCACTTGAAACGAAGGAAGTCTTATATTCATGGCTTCCAGAGTTGCAACAATGTGAATCCTCAAGAGGAGGATAGAGAGAAAGAGAGGGGAAGGGGAGAAGAGGGAGAGAAGGGAAGGAAATGTATGGAGCAAGAAGGAGGGAGGGGTTGAGGGGCATTCATAAAGGCAAGAACATGAGAAACATAGACAACACCACTTGAAACGAAGGAAGTCTTATATTCCTCAAACTTGCACATTTACAAACTGAAGACCAAAAGTCAACTTTCTAGCTTTTATACATAGCACCTTTTGAAGGGAGTGCCAACCCTACTCCTTACCACTCTCCCTAGTGCTCATGTTATAAGCACTTGGCCATGTGCCAAGGCAGGATTCCATTCCTATTCCAAGCTTTCTTCCACTCTTTCCCTTGGGGTTTCACATGCCTCCCTTCCTGCAGTTGATCCACCATCCTTGGACCAAGTTGGGCAAAGAAGGCATGTTCTTAGCATTGATTGTACAAGAAAAAGGCGATCGAAAAGCCTATTTGAGATTCGACAAAAAGGGAATCAGGGCTCCCAAAAGTGGGTGTCATGCATGTCCTCAAACGTTTGGATATGATGAGCATGGAGATTTTGAACTCGGAGGTACATGCATATGGCCTATTTGAAGCTAGACCCTTCATCCATGTTGAACATGATCTCATGGTGGTGAATATTTAGATTCCTCTCTTCAAGGGTTGGGTGCTATTCCAAAATGTCCCATAACAAAACGATTAGGAGGTAGAAGTAGTGGATCGAGGCGACCACTGCCGAAACGGGGACTTCTTCATATTTGCCGTGGTAATCGTTCATTTGTGCGATAAGCCCATAAGCTATGCCGATAGGGGGGAAAGCTAAAGCGGGGAAAATTGTAGATGATATTAGGGCATTCTCCTACATTTTTCAAAAAACATACTATTTCCATCTTTGCGGCACCACATATATGTCGAGTGAATACGACGGGAGTAGTATGCATTACAATAGTACTCACCAAAATTCTTGCTACTTCAAAAATGGCACACTCTAAGAGGGCTGAATTCCTACAACTACATTAGTACTTGGCATCGTGTTGGGATACTGCTCTTTCTTCTAGTCTATTGTTGTCTCCCACTTGTGGAACATCCGTTCAATAAATCCTATAAAAGTGCTCGGACTTCCATAATGCCCACTACCTTGAGGTCGAAGATCTATAACTTGCTCTTCCACAAGCTAAGATTTATTAGGTCTTCAAAGGGTCAGCACTTATGCAGGACTCGGTACCACTTCGGATCTTCTATTGGTATGTCTTTGAGATGATCCTTGCCATTGGTTGGGAAGTGGTCTAGCTTTGTGGAAGGCTATTGCTGGGGAAAATGTTTTGTAGGCACAAATGTGGGGCGCAGCATGTGCTGGACCTAATTTGGTGTAAAGTCATTCGGGCATTCGTGTATTGACGTAGTGGATGCATCTGCAGACCCCAGGTGTGTGATGGTGTAGGGATGAGAAGAAGTAGGCTGTGTGGAAGAGGGTTTTGTAGAAGGGGTGGAAGTGCTAGGGTTAGGGAAGTTAAGGTTCTTGTTAAGGGGGAAGCAGCGGGGCGGTTGGGATTATTTTGTGGGTGGGGGAATTGGGCTGTGTTAGGTGGGTTGTGGAATTAAAGAGAGCTATAGCAATATTAGTTTCCTCTTTAGACAATGAGTAGGGATAAGCGACGTGCCCAGTTTCAAAATGGCTGAAATCTTCATCGAGCATGTGTTGCATAGCTTCTAAGGTCTTATTGTACAGTTCAATAATACTAATGGGAGGGTATTCTACCACTCTGTGAGCCAAAAGATGTTGGTATGTTTTTGGGCTTCCTCTCCACCATGTTCGCGTAGCCACCCAAGGCCTTCAGCCATGGAATGTGGGATGCACGCCCAAGTAGGAAAGTCGCTAGGCTTAGATAATTCTAAAATTTCAAAGTTAGCAACTGGCATCTACACCAACTACAAAGATTAAGAATTATCAAGTGTAGAGGGAGATGGTGGATATCATGATCCTCTTCAGACTTAAGGTCATCGTTGAAAAAGGCCATTGCAAGGATGGGCTGTGCATGAATGGAGTGGCAAAAAATGACACCAAAGATGTAAGCGGCTGAAGGGGATTAGTGAGATCTAAGTGGTATTGGGATGGAAGAAATCCTAAGGATGTTGAAGTGAAAGTGGAAGGTGTCTTCCACTGTGCATAGCTCTAGTGCATGAGTGCTGATGTCGATAGATGCTTCCAAAACCTAGTCATACTCTACCTCCCTTTGGCTTTCCATTTTGACCTCCTTAGCAGGCTGACTCTGCGCTGCCTCAAGCTGATGGTATAGTTGGTTATATTTCTCCAACTGCTCCAAATTGGAGGTGTGCATGTCTTTGATTTGGTGGTGCATGGCCTTTTGAATCTTCCCTGCCTCTTATTGATATTACTCGAGGGGCTTCGCCCATATATATATGAATAGCATATTGGCCCTTGCTGCCTTCACTGATAATTCTTGCTTGAGTGCCTCCTTTTGCTCTTGTAAGGCTACGATCAACTCTCTCGATTTGTGTGCCATTTCTTCCATGATTTCACCCATGTCTTGCAAGCTGATAATTCTTCCTTGTGTAAGTTGGAGCTCTTTTGTCAACCACACGACAGATCTATTCTCTATGCTGGGCCTACGTGGTTTGAGCTTATGCATTTACCTCATGCTACCTTTTGTAGATGTTATGTGCAATGTGGACCCTTGGACCAGGAAGTTCATGAATGGATCCTCCATTAGCTTTGCATGCACGGGTGCATACTCCCGCATCTACTGATATTTTGATGGTGACCCATAGGTAGGGTTTGCATTGTGGATGAGGGCTACCTATACATCAATCCAGTTAGTGGCGGAGGGTATAACTAGGGCTACACTTTTATTTAATAATAAATAATGAATGGCAAATTGTCATTTTCATGGCTTTGAGAGATGAAAGTAAAGAGGCAATATGCCTTGAAAAATCAGGGATGGGAGGCTGAGATTGAGTCTTTGGGCCAGTCGAGTCCGCGAAATTAAGAATATCATCATAAAGATGGTCCTCGGTCTGGTCATCTCCTTGTTGATGCTCTTGCTAAAGATGGTCCTTGGTTTGGTCATCTCCTTGTTGATGCTCTTGCTAATCCTGATGTTGGCCCTGCGTCTGTGTGGTCATAATCGAGAGGGTGGCCTACTGAGGTTCTGTGAGAGGCATTGTAACGTAGGTGTAATGCCTTGTTAACCAATGCATGTGGTCCTTTGTTGAGCCCATTTATGCTAATTATCTCCCATCGTGATGAGGATGCCCTTGCCTCCTCTTCCATTATGCGTAGCCATGCTTCTTCTTATGCGACTAATGCCTATAGGACCGGAGTTGGTGGAATTCCACTGACATTGTGCTGCCCCATAGTGTCTTGTAGGCTAGTGCTTAGGATTCATTATGTGCTTGATGATCGGCATGAAGAACATGGGGTTGCCAATCTTCAGCTGGCTTGTGGCATTGCACGTCCATCTCCTTGTAAAATTAGTCAATCAAGTTTGAGTTGTACGAGCTCCACGAGTCATAAAAACAAGTTGGTAACTATCACGTTGTGATGGTTTCACATCTTGACCTTGGTGAGCATTTTGAGCACTCGTGCCAGCTTGATGTAGGCATGGTCCTTAATGTCGTCGAACGGGATACCGTCCTTGTGGCACCGAATGTCATAATCCACCCATTTGGCGATACTGAGCTAAAAATGATGCCTCATTCCTCGTTCATCTCTGAAGAATGTTAGAGTTGTGGAATGACTATAGCTATCAATAAACTTGGTAACAAGATTGAAATCTAAATAGCATGGGTGCCTCTTGACAAGGGGCATTAGGCCAATGGCTCATAGAGGAGACTCGTGGTCAACCTTGCCTCCTCTTCCATTATGCGCAGCCATGCTTCTTCTTATGCGACTAATGCCTATAGGACCGGAGTTGGTGGAATTCCACTGACATTGTGCTGCCCCATAGTGTCTTGTAGGCTAGTGCTTAGGATTCATTATGTGCTTGATGATCGGCATGAAGAACATGGGGTTGCCAATCTTCAGCTGGCTTGTGGCATTGCACGTCCATCTCCTTGTAAAATTAGTCAATCAAGTTTGAGTTGTACGAGCTCCACGAGTCATAAAAATAGGTTGGTAACTATCACGTTGTGATGGTTTCACATCTTGACCTTGGTGAGCATTTTGAGCACTCGTGCCAGCTTGATGTAGGCATGGTCCTTAATGTCGTCGAACGGGATACCGTCCTTGTGGCACCGAATGTCATAATCCACCCATTTGGCGAGCTTCTAGTCTAGTTGCTAGACCTTGCAAAGGGCTCTGTCATCATAGGAAATCCAAAGGCCACTCTGATGGCACCAGTACTGAGCTAAAAATGATGCGTCATTCCTCGTTCATCTCTGAAGAATGTTAGAGTTGTGGAATGACTATAGCTATCAATAAACTTGGTAACAAGATTGAAATCTAAATAGCATGGGTGCCTCTTGACAAGGGGCATTAGGCCAATGGCTTCAAGGTAGGGCTGCACTTTAGGGTCATGGGAAGGCCAATAGCAGGTGCATGTATGGTAGGAGACCCTAAAATCGAGGTTAGGTATGTAGCAAAAGGAATGGAATGGATGGATAGGCCGTTGAGGGTAGTGAACTAGTCATGGCCTAGGGGTGAAGTGTTGGAAGTGGTCATGGAGTGCTCAATATACAGAGGGGCAACAGGAATGACCTTTCGACATTTGGTTGGGCGGAATGTGGAGGCTTGACCACTCTCTTCTAGGCAAGGTTGACCACGAGTCTCCTCTATGAGCTCTTACTATGTTATATGACCGGAAAGGGGTAGAGAGAGAGGAAGAGTAATAGATGGGGGAGAGAGGGGAGAAGATGGATGGATTGTGGTGTGGTGGCTGGAGTGGTGGAGGGACTAGACAAGCTGGGAGTAGATACAGAAGAAGAGAATCTGGGGTCTAGGAGGGTAGATAAGATGGCTTCGGAGGTAGATCTGATAGCTGGAAACTTTTGAGAAAAATTTGCAATAGCTTTATTGAAAGTGTTAACGCAACTGATTTTTCCTAGGGGGTCCTATTTATATAGAATTCTATCCCAGCACAGATTGTGTTATTAACTTGGCGGGCATAGCGATATTACTCTAGCATGCACTATGATGGTATCCTAGCAACCCAGTAGATGCCATGATGCTATCCTGACAAGCGCATGGGGATACTAACCTGATGGGTGCATGGAGATACTAATAATGGGTGTGTGGGGTTATAGCTAACCTGATGCATTTCGTGGAAGGCCACTCTAGAGTTCCTCCTGATTGTTTTTGGACATTCTTGACATTTCTTAACATTTTCTAAGGGGTGTGTGTGTGTGTGTGTGTGTGTGTGTGTGAGAGAGAGAGAGAGAGAGAGAGAGAGAGAGAGAGAGAGAGAGAGAGAGAGAGAGAGGGAGGGAGGGAGGGAGGGAGCGGGAGAGGGAGAGGGAGAGGGGGAAGGAGGGAGAGAGAGAGAGAGAGCATATTTCAATTATCATCCCTACCTTAAGTTGTAGTTGTCCATGTAAACCCACTATTGTTTTGGGGCCGTCTAGTATGTGCACTTTCTTGTTGCATGCTTTTATGTCTTTTATTTGTGACTATTATTACATGTGGATTTCCTTTTAGTATGTTGAAGACATCTTTGTTATGCATGTTATTAAGGGTATGAAAGATGAAAATGGATCTTCATTGGTTGAGGTATGTGAATGTTGTTATTGCACACCGTGAGTGAGTTCTCAACTAATTAGGGAGCTCGGCTAGATAGAATTGAGGCTCCCCTAGGATCCCTTGAAGCATAGGAGACCCCTCTAGATATGGCTAAGCCCCCATCAAAAGCTGATCCACTGCAGTAGGGTAAGGCCCCAAAAGCAAAAACCCCCAAGACTTATCCCAAGGAGAAGTAGCCCACTTCGAAGGGCTTGGCAAACAAAGAGGAAGAGGAGACTCATTTACATCAGGTCCCTAACCACTTCAATGCTTATACAATCCAAGACCACAAGATACTTCTCGAGCAAGCTAAACAAATTGTAGAAAAAGGGAAGCATCAAGGGTATGATGGTCTGGCTAAGGTCAAGGAAGTGGACCTAGCCTTAGACAATGGCGAAGACCCCAAACTGGTTTACATATATGATGACCTCTCCCCCAAGCAAGAAGAAGCTCTTATTACCCTCTTGCAGGAGTTTTAGGACTTCTTTGCCTAGAAGTACACTGACATGAAGGGCGTGCTACCTGAGGTCGTACAACACACCATCCCCATGACATTAGTCCGATGCGGAAGAGACCATAATGAATTTAAAGTATGTGATGATTGTACAGGAAGAGATAAAAATTGATTGATGTAGGGTTCATCTACGAGATTGAGCATACAGATTGGGTATCCCCCATCTTCATAGTGCTTAAGAAGAATGGCAAGATTAGAGTATGCATAGATCTCAAGAAGATAAATGCCATGACTCATAAAGACCATTACCCGCTGCCCTTTAAGGAGTATGTTATGGACAGAGTTGCTGGCAAGGAAGCCCATTGCACCATAGGATCAGCACAAAACCTTGTTTGCCGCAAAATGCGGACTTTATGCCTCCAAGGTGATGCTCTTTGGGCTTACTTGGCATTACTGCATTCGGCCAGCTCAATCCCATCATTAGTCATGTCTTCAATTGCATTTTACATAGATAATATCTATTCCATGGCAGCCTTTGTTCTGTCTTTAAAATGGTGTAGAAATTCCTTCGTGTTTTTGAGCTACTTTTGTAAAAGCATATACTATTTAGTCATTCACATATCAGTCAGAACAACTCTATTTCTTCACGATTTCTCACTGAGCTAATCCTCATGTGTTTTTAGTTGAGCTAATCCCCCCTACATGCCAACTGTTGTGATCTACAAAGGCTTATGCTCTACAAATCCCTTTTGGGGAAGAAGTTGAGACAAGTCTCAAACCATCAATCCGAAACTAGTAGACTGTGTAAAGCATGACATACTTAAGGTCCAAGTGAAACATTACGAAAGAGCAAAGAAGACATGTTTCTAACTCATCTAGTCACCATCATTATAGTGGAAAGCATATGTTTCCAAAAGGAAACAATCATGTATATCCAAAACTAGAGCTAGTCTCAAATTCATTCTCTCTAGTCAAACTCTTACAGAATAGACATATGTAACACATAATAAATCTATAGTTGCATGCTATGGCACCAACACTACAACTTAGCAAATAGATGTCTACAGGGCATGTGACATTTGATCCTTTGGTGCTGGACATGTTGCATCCACTTTGCTTGGGCTAAAGGGACACATACATGTCAATCAGTGAGGTCATGTGCTCTTCTAAGGTTTGAAGTATTAGCCAAGGGGACTCAAACATTCACAGACATCCATGGATGTAGACACTCCTTTTGGATCTTTACAAAAGACATGTTGGAATGGCTCAATAGATTGTTCTATGGTTGCTCAACCATAAACCATATAGTTTCTCAGCATGCAGGGAGTAGTCTCATCCAGTAAATTGTGGACCAAAATAACTCATAGCCAGTATCTAAGGGGATCTAAGAGACCACATTGTAAGGGCAAGTGTTCTAGGCATGCAAACATAATCTGCTCAATCAGATCTACATCCCTATCATTGCACAAGGAAAGTAATCAACAAAACAAAGTGAAACTCAGTACTTTCACACAATGTCATATAAACAATTATGGCCATTGTTCCAGCCTTGGGTTATGTAAGCAACCATCATGAAAGGATCATGTACACACGTGGCTTCATAAAAAATGCAAACTAGCACCTTAGTCATGCGAAACCCAAAAAAAGTATATATGTGAAGGGATGGTAGCACCAGTATAACTAGGGTGCAAAATTGTGGTTGTATCATTGCAGTAATCATCCAAGTGACCAAACAGTACTAATGTGACAGCTCTCATCCCTACTACAATGAGCAAGCTTGACATCACTGTGTCTCATTCAACCACACATAGAAGCTTTCCTCATGGAACCAGGGGACTCGGCCTTCACAGCATGAGTGAACACTCGAACATGAAGGGTCAGCGAGGCAATCACTCAGACCATGCCCAAGAAATTGTATGTTTCTCTTGTAGGTGGGTGGAGCATTATAGAGTAAGCTATAGTAGCATGATTGGGCATACATGACCATTGTCATCCATTTCCATCAAGTCGTAGAGAAAACGTGAAGGAAGTTGCAGTCTCGAGGTGTGTCCTCCTCATTAAAGATCGTGCCAAGCTGAATGCTAGTGCCAGGGCACAGAATCCCTTCAAGAGCATTCAAGGCTCACTTCAGGATGGCATGACAACCTGGGAAGGTGGCGGAGCAAGGATCCAAAGTGCCCCGAGAAGCAAGCAGTGCATGATACCGTCTTTCCCTATAGTATGCCAGGATTGGGGCTTATAAATGAGGTGCCACCCTCACTCTCATGTCAGAGCCATTGTATTAGCATTCGAAAATTCAATTTGGGGGTCCCTAATGGCAATCTCCCTATTTGCCCTCCCTATCAATTAATTAAGCCCTATATCACTCTCATGCAATTTTCATTTACCATGTGCTCGCAAATTGCATTTACCATGTGCTCACTGCCTTGCATCACTCCAGGCCTCCCCTCCCTCTGCCCTCTCCCTCCCCTCCCTCTCCCCTGCTCTGAGCCTTCCCCCTCCCTCTCCCTCACTCTCCTCTCGGGCTCAACCCTCCCTTTCCCTACACTTAGTCCTTGCTTCTTCTTCATCCTCCTTTACTGCTGCTCATTGCAGTGATTGGGAGGCTTTTATAGCTTCCCTTGTCCTCTACCCTTCTCCCAACTTGGCCTACTCTTTATAGCAGCCTGGAAAAGCTTCTAGAGAGTAGAAGCTTCTCTAAGAAGCTACCCCAATGGCTCGTGCGGCTTCTAGAAACTTCATTTCTTAATTTGTCAGGCCTTATGTTAATCAAATTCATGTCACACATCTACCTTAGGTTAATTGATAATTTGCATGTGTAGGCCATCACAACTAAATAATTAATAGACCCCAAATTCTCGTCGAGTTCCCTATTAGCACCACTGCTCATTATCATGGTGCATAATAGGCCTAGAACAACCTATGATCAACAACTCTCTGGTGCTCACCTATTATCCATTGGGTGTATTCATGGGATAGCATATCAAAGTGTACTTTGTGTTTTTGTCGTCTCGACGAGGTCCCTTGCCTCAGTCTAATTTCTTAGTCAAAGAGAACTCTTCCATCACTCTAATATGGATATACTTATTTTTTCCATTGATCTATGGAAATCACACCCCTATTATTTTGTATTACCATATATTAAAAGCCTCCCCTCTATGGATATCTTAAGGGGTCTATAAATCATCTAAATGTACCATAGGTAATATGGTGTATATGACAAGTTGGATTATAATAATACAAGTTAAAACATCCTTTTAATATACCACAAATGACTCATCCTTGTGAATCCATAGGGACTAGTATACATACCCCTTGTTCAGAATTATCAATATTTCCATTTTTCGTATATACATGGGCTACCAAAAGGCCATATAGGTAATGTCATAATTATCATTATTTCCCTTTACTTATATACATGGGCTACTACAATTACCAGTGTGATTTTAAGTCAAAGAATTTAAAAATAATAATTAATTAATCAATTAAATCGAGGGTAGGGGAAGGTGCAAGTGTGTAACCCATTAAAATTATGAAAAAGGGTCCAAAAAATAAATAATAAATAGGGGGAAACATGTAAGGGGTAGTGTAAGCATGTGTCCCATTAAATTTATGACAAAGTGTGCAAAAAATAAATAATAAATTGGATGTGTGTGTGTATTTGCGCACGTGTGTGTGTGTGGGTGTGTGTGTGTGTGTGCAAAAGAGAGAGATAGTGAGCAAAATTATTTAAACAAAGTTAATGTGTTTGTGTGTGTGTGTGGCCCACCCCCAACCCAGAGGTAAGACCACATGGTGGGGAGTAGGACCACCATGTGGAACTTACTCCCCACCTAAAAGTAAATGCATAAAAAGAGATCATAATGATAAGTGTCAAAAGTGATATAAGAGTGATGCCATAAGTAGATTCATAATCTACTTTCTGGACAAAGTTTTTGCACATAAAAAGTAAACATTAATAAACCATGGAAAGGGAATCAAAATATTTCCAATGACAAACTTGTAAAGATGCTTAAAATTATCCTATGATTATGAATTAATTGTATGGTATTAGCACGACCAAAGGCTAGTTGGGAGATCAATGTGTGTGTTTAGATTTAATAATCCCATCAATAAAGGAACCATACAATGAATTCAATCATTTGGATAATTATAAAAAGCATTAGTTTGAAAAATAAATAAATAAATAAAACTAAATTGAATTAACCTTTGACAATATTAGAATCCAAAACTTTTTGTAAAAGGAAAATGGGAGGATTGGCAAAACATTTTTTCTTTATATTGGGTATGCAAACTTTAATCTGAGAATTAGTACAAAAATGTCAAATCCGTTAAGTAGTCCAGGCTCTAAGGTCAAGGTCTACTTACTTGCCACCATCCAAGAAAAGCTAGGTGTTAGAACATCATACTTTCAATTGGGTAGATAGGTAATGCCTGTATTCCTTGGCATGTTATTGCTTTATCTACTAGGAACAAAGACAACTGTCTAGATTCATAAATATCAATTTTTTGCCAATACCATATTATATATACAATCAGTGTCACAAATCCATCATTACCCTGCCACCAAAGTGTGTGAGATGATAAGGGTACAAATATTACCAATTTATAGGGAACCAAGGGATGGCCTCTATATTAAAAAAGAACAAGGGGGGTCGTCCATACACTTGTGGAAAAGCGAAATTTTTATTAAAACCATTTGAGGGGGTTACTTCACATCCTCTTTTAAAGGACAATTTATCAAAGAAAAGGAAAGAGAAAAAAAGATTATACTTATTAAATACCATGTTTAAAGCAAATGCATTAACAATAATTCTAAGTAAGGAAGAAAAGTAATAACTTAGAATAGAGCAATTGACTTAATAATGGAAATAAACATAAATGAATGAATCCAGAAAAGCTATAAGCACATTATTTGAAGGACAAGAAAGCCTTTTATTAGAAAAGGAAAAATAAAATGCCTAGTAAAATTCTTTAAAGCACACAAAATAGAGATACAAATAAATGGAAGGATAGATATATATAAAGGGAAATTACTAGAAAAAAAGGTAATTAGATAAAGGATCAATTATGTAAGGCAATTAAATAAGCCTAGCTATTAAGGGAACTTAAGTAATTAATTGAAGCAATAATATACAAGAAAATCATTAAGTCATAATGACATTTTAAGTTACATTAACATATAAATATTACATATATATATATATATATAAAGAGAGAGAGAGTTCCAAGAAAATGAGTAAAAAGGAAACCAAATGAATTCTAATTAAGTAGGATAAATGGTAGAGACTACAAGTGAATCTAGATGAAAAATGTAGGTAGGGATGAACAAAGAAAAGAGTCAATGAATATGTAAATATACTTATAAAAGAGAAAAAGCAAAGTGTAGATCAAAGAGCAAAATGTCTCCATATGGTATCATTAAGCTGGATATAATATTAAGAGGTGGTGGAGGAGTAAAACCAATGCAATAGAGCAAAGAAAGAACGAATAAAGAGGAGCCATTGCCAAAGTCAATACCAATGCAAACCTCCAAGAATAAAGAGGCGATGTCACCAAAGAGTATCAGCACTACTTGCCTTTTAAAACTACGAGAAAAAAGGTCCATACCAATGCAAGAAAGAGGCACCAACAGAGACCAGGTTCTTGGTGATATTTGGGACATGAAATACATCAGACAGGCATTTCTTTTTTCTATCCTGCATAGACAAGGGAATTTTACGAATCTGCACAATAGGATGCGTAGTATCATCACTAGTCTCCACAAATCCTAGTCTTTCCATTTTCCTTGCATCCTGCATCCATTCTGCATGACCTGTCTGTGGTTTGACACACCTGAGTCAACATACCACACACCATTGCTTTCTTCTGCACTTGTCACAGAATCGGTCACGTGCTGCACCACAAACAGATGCTCATTTCTGTCATCACCCTGTCTACGAGAGGATGCATAATTGCCTTGCTGCAATTTTCCAGTCATGGTGTCATTCTGCTTTTTATAGTAGTCTTTAACCATATGACCCATTTTACCACAGTATAGCATTCAACATTGTTGTTTGCATTTTGGCCTCTCTGCCATCCACCATGACCTCTTTGGCTCCCCCTGCCTCTCAAGTTACCACGTCCTCCTCGATAGGACTGGTTTTCTTGAATTTGCTGCATATTTTGATTTCTGCCATGGCCTCCAAATTGGCCTGCTCTACCTCTACCTCTACCTTTTCCAGCATTTGAGTGAAAGACAGATTCTTTTGAAGTTCCTCCTGAAGAAGATGCACCACCATTTCTCTGCTCTTCATAAATTAGAAGAGCAATCAACTCCTCAAAATCAGGAAAATTCTCATGGACGGCAATGGATGTCTGGAATTGTGCATAATCCTTTCTTGACTGGTGACCCAATAGAAGCAAGTGCATCTGCAATCTTCTTCACCTTCATGTGGTAGTCATTGATGCTCATATTTTCTCTGTGCACATTATGCAACTCCTGCTTGAGCTGCATTTTCCTGGCTTGTGTATTTGTGGTGTGTATTTGTGCTATACATTTTTGTCAAAGTATCCCATGCCTCCTTCGGCGTGCATGCATCCTGAATATGCACAATCATAGAATCTAAAATATTGAGATAGCTAGTACATAAGCTTTGAATGCCTGCGATTCCTGTTGATTGGGAACATTAGGAATAACTAGTTCTTGTTCAGCTCTAGTAGTGAACTTCCAATAGCCTTTTCCCTTAAGAAAATTCATCATTCTAAACTTCCATGCTTGGAAGTTGTTCTTGTCAAGCTTTTCGATGACAATCTGTGGAAGAGCATTAGACGCCATTACAAAACACTACAAAATATTATGTCACTACAAAAAAACACAACTTCTGCCTCACAAGCACAAATCTACAAAACTGACGAGAGTGGTATTTGACCACACAGTCACTTCCTAGTGATGATTATGCATCAACAGGAAATAAGAATGATTTTGTCACTCGACTGAGTATTGAATGGTGGGCAGGCAAATTTACTAGCACTCATGGCAATGCGGCAATCATGTTTCAAGGATCATGGGTGAGGTCCTATGAAAGGACTAAAGAAGGAGTGTCTTTTAGTCCAATTTGAGATGCCACCAAACTTTGAGTTCACAATCACTTTCCATCATTGGATACACTCTCCCTTATGCCTGGGTGGGGAATCGTCGTGCAAAGCAGGGTCCTCGTACCTGTGTGTATCTCGGGCTCACAAGTGCAAGTCTTGGACTTTCAATCTCTCCCTTACAATGCTACTGCAAGTCTTGCATGTTGTTCCTACTTCTGCTCTTGTTGCTTTCTAGGGCGTCTCCCTTTGGCATCATACACTTCTGCAACCTGGCTTTCCAGTAAACATATGTTGCATTTGCAAGAGTAAACATGTAAGTGATCAATAGCATAGCTGCTTTGCTAGCAACTTGACATTATAGACTTGCAACTATTGCTAAGGAGGCAAGAAGCGTAAGTGGAGTGTAGACTAGCGCCAACAAGCTAGAGTCAAGCACATGAGAAATAAGTTGGGTTCCATCGAAACAAGCGCAAGGTGAAGTGGGTGAGTACGTAGTTTAGCCAACTGCAAGAAGGAAGTAAAGAATGCATACTGAGAAGACGCGCCACTTAGGAGTTCTTGCAAGAAGGGAAGCGGGAGACAAAGCAAAGGGGGAAAAACTTGCCACTGAATCGTTGAGGAAATAGCAGAGGTGAAGTGAAGGTAAGACACGAAGTGTAGCTTCCAAAGGAGGTACCACATCACCAAAGTAACGAGAAATGCCACAAAGGAGAAGCATTAAGCAATTGTAAGCCTATAAAAGGGAAATTGGGACGTTATGCACGCCGATAAGTAACGTGCATGGGCAGTGGGATAATAAACAAGGGTGGTGGTAGTGGGAGTTATAAGGATGGTTAGGTACATAGCATGAATGTTATAAAGTGGGAGGTATAAGGAGGGTTAGGTCAGAGGTCCTAAAACTTCTATGTTGCTCATCATTTGCACTCCGATGGAGTTTACAAATAGTTCAGTTTCCAAAGACGTTCTTCAATCCATGTGTTGGACCCAGTGATTGGCACCACGATTTCCAAAACCGTCTATCCCATTGTGTTCCAATGCCTACAAACCCCTACCTATTAATTCTTGCATGATTGGTGGAGTATTTTCAGAGTTATAGATCTCTGTGTATTTGATTTCATCTCTCTATTATGCATTTTTCATTCTAAGGTTTTGAAACCTTAGATTTATGCCACATGGCATTGGATAAATGTTGACTCCCATTTCTCACTCATCGGTTGGGATTTTGGAGTTTCAACAGAAGAGAGATATTTGCACATTGTCATGCTCAGTTTGAATATGCAATGGCGCCCATGTTTTGAGGCATCTCACGTTCTATTTTCAGTAGCAGTCATTGCTGTGGGACCATGATTTCTTAAGCATACCTTATGCAGATCACTTTGGTTGCAGTTTGAGTCGTGTGCGCTCATTCATGGTGTGCATTGGGTTGCAGTGGATGATTTATATGCCATTTGGATGCATTGTGATCCTTGCCTAGTATTTGGTGTGATTCTCTCTTACAGGCACTAGCATTTGGGATTTTGCTTTATTTGCATCATGGCATCCTCTTCCATGTCTAAAAAGGAGTTTTTCAACATTAAAAAGTTTGATAGGACAAACTTTTCTTTGTGGAAAGAATAGACAAGGGATGTGCTTATTCAAAAGAAGCAGATAAAACCCTTGCAAGGGATTGCAACTAAGCCTGCAGCTATGTCCACAAATGAATGGAATGAGTTGGATGCATTGGCAAAGTCTACCATTAGACTTCATCTTGGGGTGACAGTTTATTTCACAATAGTCACAGAAAAGACTACGAAAGCTTTATGGAAAAAGCTGTGTGCTACATATGAGAAAGAGACTGCCTCAAACAAAGTCTATCTCATGAAGAGATTGTTTAACCTGCACATGAAGGAGGGAGTATCCATAGCTTTGCACTTGAATGAATTCAATATCATTTTCAGTCATCTTCAAGATCAAAAGCTGAATTTCGATGCAGAAATGAGGGCAATATTTCTCTTATGCTCATTACCATCCTCATGGAATACTTTTCGTACTGCTATTAGTAACTCCGCACCTGGTGGAGTATTGAACTTTGATGATGTGGTTGGTAGCTTGTTGGCCGAGGAGATTAGACGGAAGTCAATGGAAGGTAACAAGCACGATGTAGCCTTAAATGTGCAAAGGGGCAGTTCACAGTCTAGGGGGAAGTTTCAAGAAAGAGGGAAGTCCTGTAGCAAGTCCAGGGCAGGGAACATTGAGTGTCACTATTGTGGCAAGAAGGGCCACATGAAAAAGGATTGCTACAAGCTTAAAAGAGAGCAAAAGGATAAGAAAAAGAATGCAAATTGGGGTGCGAATCAGAAGGAAGAGAGTCCAAGGGAGGATAAAGGAAAAGTGAAGATCGAGGAGATCAATGCAGTCACACATGATAGTGACAATGAGATTCTCTTCATGTCTAGTTTATCTGCAGAGTTGCTTACCACTTCAGATGATGCATATTCCCAGGATTGGATTTTGGATTCTGGTGCTTCATTTCATGTTACTCCCCATAGGGAATGGTTCTCCACTTATGACAGCGGAAAGACAGGTTGTGTGCATCTTGGAAATGACTATGCATGTGACACAGTGGGAGTAGGTGACATAAAGTTTTCTTTTGCAAATGGGTCTACATTCATTTTGAAAAATGTGAGACATGTGCCTAAGCTGACCAAGAGTCTCATTTCAATGAGTCAGCTAGATGATGCTAGTTTTCAGACCATCTTTGGTTCTGGGAGTTGGAAAATTCAGATGGGCTCTATGCTTTTGGCGAGGGGTGCCAAGTGTGGGACTTTGTATCCCTTACATGTATCAGGTGTGTTTGATCATGTTGTTGCAATAATCAAGCAGCCAAACACTTCTTTATGGCATTGCTGGTTGGGCCATATGAGCCAAACTCTTATGCCATTTGGGTTATGTACCGCATTTGAGCTTCTCTGATTTTAAATTTTGTGAGCACTGTCTCTATGGGAAGCATACTAAATCAGCCCATAAAAGAAGGGGAAAGAAAGAGTTTGAAAAGCTTGATTTGGTGCATTCAAACGTATGTGGTTCCATGCCTACACGATCATTAAGTGGGGCTGAATACTATGTGACATTCATTGATGATGCAACTAGGAAAGTTTGGACTTATGCTATAGCTCGGAAGAGTGATTTCTTCTAGGTATTTCAAAAATGGTTGGCCTTGGTTGAGAATCAGTCAGCTAGAATGCTTAAATGCCTATGGACTGACAATGGTGGAGAGTATCTCTCTCATGATTTTCAGCATTTCTGTGATACACATGGGATTAAGAGGGAGCTCACATCCCCTCATACTCCAGAGCAAAATCTAGTTGCAGAAAAGATGAACCATACCATTCAAGAAAGGTTGCAATGCATGCTTTCCAATGCAAGTCTTTCTGGTGATTTTTGGGCTGAGGCAATGAAGACTGCAGTGCATGTGATCAATAGATCACCTAGTAAGAGTTTAAATGGTGGTATTTCTAAAGAGACATGGAGCAGCAAGAAGCCCTCTTACTCTCATTTGCATATATTTGGGTGTGAGGCATATGCACATGTGCCAAAAGAGCTTCGAAAGAAGCTAGATCCTAAGTCTAGGAAATACATCTTTCTGGGTTATGGTGAAAGTCGAGAGATGGTCTATCGTCTCTGGGATCCAGAAGCAAAGAAGATCATACACAGCCATGATGTAGCCTTTAATGAGAAGAAGATGCATAAGGCACCCACGAGGGATGTGGAAATGAGGAGAATCACTTTCCAGGACGTGAATCCACCTGCATATGTTGATAGACAGCAAGCTATCCATGCACCAAATGTGCAAGAAATGGTACCACCTAGTACTCCCACAAGTATACAATCAAGGGTAGATGATGGATCATCTATTAGTGGAAATGATGAGCCAATGTGGCTGATATGTAGGTGGGACAGCAAGTTGAAATGCCCTTGAGAAGATCATCTAGAGTGTCTAGATCGCCTGATAGGTTTGTTCCAAGGGTAGACTATGTGATGCTTATTGATTGCAGGGAGCCTTCTTGCTACAGAGAGGCTATGATGTGCGAATCAATGCAAGTGGGAGTATGTTATGCAATTAGAGATGAGTTCACTTATGAAGAATAAGACTTGGGACTTGGTTTCTTGCCACATGGAAAGAAAACATTGCCATGTAAATGGGTCTACAAGATGAAGGTCACAGGTGATGATGTGCCTAGGTACAAGGCCCGTTTGGTCGCTAAAAGTTCAAGCAAGAGAAGGGTGTGGACTTTGATGAGACATTCTCTCCAGTTGTAAAGATGACCATACTTAGATGCATGCTTGGACTAGTGGCAGCAGAGGATATGGAGCTTATGCAGATGGATGTCAAGACAACTTTCTTGCATGGGGATCTGCATGAGGAAATTTACATGGTGCAGCCGGAAGGCTTTGAAGAAAAGGGCAAAGAGCATTTAGTTTGCAGAAGGAGTGAAATTGATCACTACCTCTACACTAAAAGGGCTAAGGATAATAGCATGATACTCTTGGCACTATATGTGGATGATATGCTATTGGCTAGCAAGAATACTTATGAGCTAGATGCATTAAAGGCCAAGTTGCATGAGGCCTTTGATATGAAGGATTTGGGACTTGCAGGACATATTCTTGGTATGCGCATCACGTGCGATTAGAGTAGGAAACTCCTTTGGCTTTCACAGAAGGAGTATATTACAAAAGTATTGCAGCGTTTCAATATGGAAGGGGGGAAGGCAATGAGTACTCCATTGCCTCCATATGTGAAACTGAGTCATACAGATGGTCCCAAATCAGATGAGGAGAGGGCCATGATGGCCAAGGTTCCTTATGCATCAACGATTGGGAGTCTTATGTATGCTATGATAGCTACTAGACTAGACATTGCATTTGTAGTGGGAGTTGTTAGCCGGTATATGGCTAATCCAAGAAAGAGGCATTGGGAGGCAGTTAAGTGCATCATGAGGTACATGAAGGGTACCAAGGAGATGTGCATTTGCTTTGATAGAGGAGACATGCGTGTACTTAGGTACATAGATTCAGACTATGCAGGGCATGTGGATAGTAGGAGATCCACTTCTGGTTATGTGTTCACCTTTGCAAGTGGTGCAGTGTCGTGGATATCTCGTGCACAAAAGTGTGTTGCTTTGTCTACCACAGAGGCTGAGTATGTTGCAGCCACATAGGGTTGCAAGGAGGCTATATGGCTTGATCGGCTAGTGGGAGATTTGGGGATTCATACAAGTGTACCGACATTGCATAGTGATTTCGTGAGTGCTATTCAACTAGCATGGAATCCGGTCTTTCATGCAAAGACCAAACACATTGAGGTCAGGTACCATTTCATCAGGGAGGTACTTGAGGACAAGCGCATAGAGCTTGTCAAGGTTCATATAGATGATAACCCTATAGATATGCTGACGAAGAGTCTACCTAGTCATCGGTTTACAACAAGTTCTGTAGACAAACTCTCTCATTTACCTCTGGCCAACATGCCACTAACTGACTGACATGGACACCTATATCTACAACCGCCTGCTTACATGTAACAGAAAACATCGTAGCGCTGTTCATGAGGCCTCATATCAAGCTAACCATATTCTACGGAGAGTGGCATATTTGGTCAAATCCCATAGGGTAGCTTTGTTAGGCTCCAGGGCAGCTCCAAAGATAGCTGCACCCTTGGAAATGAATTCCAAACCCAAAGCCTTAGCACACCAAGCGCGGAGTATACCCCAAACATTACGAACCCATGGGTAGCCCTAGAAAAGTGAGTGAGGGATTCCGTAGCTGACTTGTAGATCTTGCACCTGTCATCCACATGGAGCCATGGTATGTGGCCATCAATGGGAAAATGGCCACCTCCTATCCTCCACAGGAAGAAGTTGGCCTTGTTATAGGGTGTGGCCTTCCAGAGCCGAGTGTATTTGCCTCGCCATGCTATCTCAAGGTCATCCCTGAGCCACCTATCATTGGTCTTCTGAAACCAACCTTCCTTGTATGTTAGGAGATTCTCAAGCGACTTGGTAGTTAATTTGCATAGGGGAGTGTCAAGCCCCCATTCCCACTCTTCTGGTAGAGATCCAGCAGAGGGGTGGAGGTTGGTAGGCTAGCACTCTGAGACTCGGTGAAAGATTATGTTCACGAAAGCCCCTTCCTCTTGTGACAGCCTAAACCTTGCCATGATTTCCACTTGGGACAACCAATCCGGCTCTCCTGCATCCCAGAGGTCTTCCCAAGCATGGATTCCTTTGGCATAAATTCGACCTACACTTGCCTCATTCCCGACTGCAAAGAACCCCCCACCTTGCCAGGTTGCTTGCCACTAGATGGAAAGTCAGAGAGAGTAGTCCAGCTCACCTACTGGTAGCCCTTTCCAAGCTAGCGTATAGAGTCCTTCCTTCCACACAGCCACTAGATGGTTGAAGAAGCTTCCCTTTAGCCCTAGGGGAGTGATTGGAAACACCTTGTTCCACATGTCCATATTCTGGAAGTGCTTGACAGAGGCCCTACGCATGGCATCCTCCAGGAACTTAGTCCAAGGCTCCCTGGAGTCCAAGAACTAAACCCAAAGTTTCATCAGAAAGGCTATGGACCACCTTTTCAAGTTAGGGACACCAAATCCCCCCAATTTTTTAGGGACACACAGCACTGACCATGAGAACCACTTCCACTTAGACTTTTTCCAAATAAAGGCTCTCAAGTTCTTCTCAATCATTAGGATACGTGTCTTAAACCAAATAGAAACAAAAAGGGGGGATGGAGAAAAGAAAAAGGGAATGGAATAATTAAAATTTAAAAGAAAATTTAAAGAGAAATTAAGGAAAATAAGAGAGGGAGACAAAGAGAGAGAGAGAGAGAGAGCACGAGACACAGAGAGAGAGAGAGAGAGAGAGAGAGAGAGAGAGAGAGTATGTGTGTGTGGGGGGGGGGGAAGTATGTGTGTGTGAATAGGAAGTGTTTGTGTGTGTGTGAGCGTAAAAAATAAAAAAGAATGGGAAGTGTGTGTGTGTGTGGAAGACAAGATAACAACCCCTTTTGCATAGTGAAAAGACAAAAGAGTCAAGGTAAAGGGAGAGAAAAGGGGGGGAAATGGGGGAATTAGGTTAAATGGAGAAAAGTGGATGCGAAAGGTGAGAGAGGATCGGAAGTGTGTGTCATACAAAAGTATCAAGAAAAAGAGGATCTTAAACTATTCATTCGACAAGGTTTAATTGGTGAATCTTGATTCAAGCCATAACCAAGTAAGCTTACTACCATGGATGATTTTGTTTTAACGGATGACATACGATGCTTGGTATTACTGTGCATATCCCGTTCATACTTAACATGGCAAGATTTTGTGCGGTGATGTGCTTGTGTCAAATATTCATTACTAAATGCTATTACTAACATATAACCGGTTGGTCAACATGGAATGGAAAGGGATTTAATGGCCATGGGCCAATCTTGTCAAGAGTACAAAGTAAGCATTGTTTAGAAGACGTAAAAAGCCTTCCATTATTTCAGTCATAGATCCGTTTTGAAATTTTGGCTCATTTTATTTTGTATAGATGCTTTACACTGGAAGAATCTGCCATCTAAAAATTGAGGATACTGTACCTAATGTGGTGACTTTGTTCTCCCTATTTTTTCCCAATCTTATGCTTACGATTTGGCAATTTTACTCTGAGCCTCGATATGTGTATCTCCATGGTATCAATCAATGGCAACACATCCTTTTATATTTGAGTTACGATGCATCATTTATAGTTTCACTTTGCTGCATTTAATGATGACCACACACTTCCACTAGTTTGAATGGTATTCCATCAAACCTTAACAGAGTTGCACCTTGCACTCTTGTTTTAGTGTTAAGTTAGTCAAACTTTCCCTTCTAGTACTTCATTGACGATAATACTCTCTCTCTTTCTCTGTCTCTCTCGCTCTCAAGTCCTGCAAGTCTCTTCCAATCTCAAAGTTTTGGAGCAGCTGCAATCACGCCATGTGTTGAACAAATTATTGGTTCTGGAATGTCCCTTGCACATAAACTTGCTATGAAGAGTAGACAATAAATAAATAGGCCTCTCACAATGTAAAATCGTCTTTTTCACATGGTTACCATCCTTTCTAGTAGGATAGAATCCAAGTTGGGTGCATCTCTATCATCTCTGAGGCTTTCACTGTCATTAAGCCTTGCTGCAATCAAATACCTGTAGATAAAACCTAGCACAGGTCTGAGGAGTTGTGCTATTCACAAGATATTATGCAAAAAAGCCATAGAAGCCATGGCTCTCTCTCTCAAACTGTACAATCTAAATGCTCCCCTGAAGGTTTTCAATGACCAGCTCCTAATGTTCTATTTAGAAAGTCCATAATGCAGAACGTTTACATTTTATCTTGTACACTTTACATGAACGGCTCTTGCATGTACCCTCAAATAATACCAATTTCCCTTCCGGCAGTGTCTACCATTCTTCAAGCAAGCATTTGCAAGCTTTAGGTTTACAGCAACCGAATGCCCATCCTTGTCTTCAGACGCCTCTCCTACTTGTCTGACTTCTTTCTCGCCTGCTACTACTAATAGAGGGTCAACGTCAAGATCATCCCTACCTCCATTTCGTGCTGCACCATTCGGATCTCTTGTGTTGTTTTTGGCCAATATTTCCCTATCTACAAGTTTAAAAATAAGAATAATATGAGCATTAGACTTAGGTATCCGATCTCCATCTTGGCACATTGACATTCACCTGTGTGCACATGCACGTGTGTGTGGGTGCACGAGAGAGAGAGAGAGAGAGAGAGAGAGAGAGAGAGAGAGAGAGAGAGAGAGAGAGAGAGAGAGAGAGAGAGAGAGAGAGAGAGAGAGAGAGAGAGAGAGAGAGAGAGAGAGAGAGGAAGGGAGGGAGGGAGGGAGGGAGGGAGGGAGGGAGGGAGGGAGAGAGAGAGAGAGAGAGAGAGAGAGAGAGAGAGAGAGAGAGAGAGAGAGAGAGATTAACCCATCTTGGTGCCTATAGTGCCAAACACTTTGGCTCCAAAATTCTATAAACCAATTGCTAACATTGTAAAATGAATTTTTTTAGCCAAAACTATTTGCTTTTGACTTTATACAACTTGAGGAGTGCTATATTGCATATACAATGGGTCCCCAAAATGTGGAAATTGGTAACTTTGGACACAACAAAATTTTAAGGAATCAAACTTCCAATATTTTTTGACATATATACTTGCAACACTAGTTAAAATCTTGACATATGGGTGGCTTTAACAATTGTATTATATAATTTTACAAATGTATCATAATAAAGAAAAACCCTATTTTCAAGAAAACAATCATGCAATCGTATCAGTGCCTCTTGTGAGGTTGACATGACACAAAAGTAAATTCTCAACCACCAAGTTTGTAACTAGGCTAACAAATATGTATATTTCTTTGATAAACTAGGGTAGTAGGAGCCAACTCCTCTAGTCTCTAGTAGATATAGGATGGGTATGTGATCATAAAGGAAACACACATGCTTTGTCTCTCCCTCTCTCTCTCTCTCTCTCTCTCTCTCTCTCTCTCTCTCTCTTCTCTCTCTCTTTGTGTGTGTGTGTGTGTGTGTGTGTGTGTGTGCATGCATGCATCTATGTGCATATATAAGCACATGTTAGGTTGTCACTATGGGTCCTAGTGTTTTCGCACCATGCTAGGTTGTTTTTGCAAAAGTATGTACAAGGGTAAAATCCCTAGCTATGTGCTAGGACATAAAAACTTATTGTTCTTGTTCTTGTTCTCCTTCCCAACCTAGCTCCTCTCTCTCTCTTCTCTCTAGTCATATTATCGTAGCATAAACTAATTGCAAAAGAATGTTTATTATATAATCAATCTATCTTGTTTGATCGTATGTTTTCATTTAGAGTTCTTCCCCCCTGGGCCCCCCCTTGCGATTACACCTTTGACATTGAAGGAGATGAAAAGCTACCCATATGTTCCTATTTTTTGGGGGTTTTCTCTTGAATTTCACCCACATGTTCCTTTTTTTTTGGGGCATGGGTTTTTGGGTTCTAGGTGACTCATGTGCACATTTGACATTAAGGATCCTTGAATTCATTGAAGTATACGTTGAGAGGTTTCATGTGGATTTTCAAATACCGGAGCGGTAACCTATCTACAGTTACATATCTTGTATTTTGCAAAAGATACAAATACACAAATAGCCCTGTATAGACAAGCAATGCTAGGAGAATACAATTGGAATTCAGGTAGGGTCATGCTACCTTAGAAATGGGGCCACGCTCTCCTCCAAGGTTGTTGTGCCATCTGCAAACGTTGAGCTCCTCCTCCTCCTGGCAGATCGAGAACGGCATCCCTAATGCCCATGAAGCTTACTAGTTAGGAGCACAGAAGGAGCCTAGAAAGAAGAGGGGGCAACCCTACCGACTTGAGTGATTTTTAATGACGTAAATGGCATCTTTGAGAGAGTGGTCTCATGGCCTGTCTCTCCCTTCTTTGCCCTTCTCCTCTCCATCCTCTCTCTCCTAGCTCTCCTCTTGACCTCCCTCTCCCCCTCTCTCTTCTCTCCTTGAAGTCGACCTAAAGAAGAGAAACACCACCCACATATGTTATGTTCAACCTTGGCAAAGAAAAAGAGGGCAAAAAAGAAGGAGGGCCTAAAAGGGGATGTGGGAGGCTTGGGGAGGGGGAAAAGAAAAGGCAAAAAAAGAGAAGCATTCTCTCACTAGCTTTTCTCTCTCTTTTAGATTATTTGTCTTCCATCTTCTCTTTCTCCTCTTAACAAAAACAAAGAGGCTTCCATTGTCCAATTAAAGACAATGCATGTAGAACTATCCTCAAAAAATGCTCATGTAAGCACATGATTGCTTCACCTCTTTGCTTGAGAAAGGAAACTCCTTCAATGGATCACATTGGGAAGGGGAAAATTTTATATAAATGAAAGGATTTTTCACTTCCTTGTGACCCTTAAGGTAATCTAGTCCTCAAAATGAAAAAACATTCTCTAGATTATTAACAAATAGTTACACTAGATGAACTATTCTATAGAGAAGTATATAAAAAATACCATGTAATTGGATAACACTAATTTTGAAATATAGATAGATGAGCCTTGAATTATATTGAGTCATTGCCTGTAATCTTCTCTATTCCTTGCAATCACTTAATTGTGGAAATAAGATGATAGGTCAAATTTACGGTGGTTGTTGTAAAAGAGCTCTATGTTGTGCACATCATGACTCAAACACAAAGAGTTTTGTAGTAGCAAGGACCAAATGTAGCCATTTTCACCATTGATGTGGATAGTGAATCTTTGTGCTAAAATCGTAAATTGAGAAGAACACTTAGAACTTGTAAAAAAACATACATGAGTTTGGTAATGAATAATCCCATGAATGTTGTTCCCATTGTGTAGAAACATTCACGTTGGGCATATTACTATCTTCTCTAAAGTCTAACATTGCATCAATATGTTTTCTTCCAAGAAAGTATAGCAATCTAATAGATATGGGATAAAAGGTCAAAGGATATTAAAAGAAGGACCAAATTTTTGGACATGATCATCCAAAGAAGATATCATTGCTCGTCTACTTGTTTCAATGTTTTCAGCTTCATTGAGGAAGAATTTGTATGTTACACATTTGCACATCCATTTTCATTGCATACCACCTCTAAACATAGAGAAGCTATGAAAATTTTTGTTGCATAACCCCTCTTTAGGTCTCTTAACAACACAATTGTTAAGTCCCAAACAGTCCAGCAAAATTATCTTATGCAATTGACGTAGCTAAACCAATCATTCTCTTAGAAATTTAGAGAAAAAGAAATGATTGATAATTTATGAAAGGGTCAAACAACATACTAGTATACCCTCATCCTTTCGTCCTAAATCTTGAGCATTTTTAGTCTATTATTTATCAAATCATTTTAAAGATGTGCAATTCTTTCCAAAGTTTTTGAGGGATTATGGGTGAGTAAAGAAGATGAAAAAGAAGAACAAAATAGAATAACACATAAAATTAACTTTGGAGTCAATTTGTTCAAGGCTTGATAAAATTTAAAATAAGATAACATAGACAATATTGCCACCAATATCATAGTGCTTTGATTGGGATTGTATATTAGTTGATGAGAGAGATGAGTTTTATTGGATTTAGCCACAAGAGGTCCAAAAAGAACTAGCTTTTATAGATTTATTACATACACGTTTTGGATTATATTTTAATAGCTTACAAAAGATGTTAGCTCTAGAAATGGAAGAAAGAAAGACAAAGTGTTCATTTTTTTATTGTTCTAATGAGTGACCTCTTGTATTTTATAAAGACATGCATCCATTGTGGTTTTCAATTCCTAGTAGCCTTTAAACCTCCCCAATCCAATTCTTATTCTTTAAAATTTTAAAAACTAATAGAACTTAAGGTTAAGTCTAAATGGGATCACACTAGGGAGCTAGAATATTTGACAATGCTGTAAGTTGTAAATAAAAATTGAATGCATAATGGGTCTCTAAAATTTTAGAATTTGTATCTCTTCATAAAATAATCAAAACTTAACAAGACTTGATGCAAGTGAAGTTGATTACACAAACTAAAAAATGAGAGAGAGAGAGAGAGAGAGAGAGAGAGAGAGAGAAACAAGTGGGTGAGCATCAAAAAAAGAGAGAATAAATAATGAAGGAAAAAGCTTCAAAAATACAAATTTATCTAGTAAAAAGATAGAGGAAGGGTAGTTACGCTCCCTTACTTGTAAAAGTGCCTTTATTTACAAAGTTAACAAAAGCTAGACTATAACTAAGAGTAATACCATGTCTAATTATTATTACAAGATGTGCTCATCATGAGCCATTACAATTCTTAAAGCTTCTAAAATGAATTTCCAAACGTGACCTTTGTAAAGGGATTATCAAACATTGTCTTGACATGTATGGATGCCTTGAAGGAAACATTTAGACCATCCAAAACATCCACTTGCATGGCATGGTAACATTCAATGATGGAACATGCAGTTGGATGAAGTTGGGTCTAGGGTTTTTGTGTATTGCAAGATGAGGTTGGCAAATGGAGAATCAAAGTGACTCACAAATAATTAAATAGTGCCTCTGTTAAAACTATAGTGGGACTAATTAAAGAATGTCTTCATTAAGACTATAGTGGGACTACAGTTCTTGCAAGGCAACATATGAGAGAAAAGAAACAAGAAGTAAGGGAACCAAAAGGTGGCTACAAAAAAGGGAAGAAAGAGTATCGGGGTTTGTGCCACATTGCTCTCATTGATTTATTAAGCTATAGTTAGTCCTTGATTGAATAACATGTTCTAAGCACTAAGGAGCTAGAAATGAAATGAATTTTGTTATTTCGAACTTGAGGGGACTTGCCATTGCCATCAGCTATATAATGGTATTTGGATATTTCCTAATCAATGGGTGGTAACAAGGAAGGTAACAATGGCAAAAAGAGAATTGGTTAGTACCACCCTTTTTATTTTATAGGTCTGGATCCTATAGATGATGATTAGCTTATCTAATGGCTAATTTTATAAAGGGCAAATGCTTACAATGCTATATAGTCAAAGAGACATAGGGCTATCTATTTAAAATTATTACTTTTTGGATCGATTAGTTCATTTGTGGGAACTTTGAGAGATGCTTGAAGAGTAGTAAATGACATGCTTTCCTTTTCTTCTTGGCCAAACTTTTGTTACTTTTTTAGTTTCCCTTTCCTTTGAAACTAGATGACTTTGCTTTGCCTGCAACCATATATTTTCATACAAAGGTTGATAAAATTGAAATCTTCCTCGATTGTTGCATTGTGCATGTGTGTGTGTGTGTGTGAGAGAGAGAGAGAGAGAGAGAGAGAGAGAGAGAGAGAGAGAGAGAGAGAGAGATTCTTTTGATTTATGGTGATGAAAGTAGCATAAGCTATTCAAGTATTTGTTTCAAATAGTGCTATCGTTTCATGAACATTGGACACTCCAAAGAGATTTTTTTTTGTTTTTAATATTTTTAAAAAAGGTGTTCATTTCATCTTGCCCCATGTCATTTAGGCACTTGATCGGGTAAACATGGATTTTTACACATTGGAGGCCTACCTAGGTATCAAAGATTTTGCATATGGAGGCCTATCTACTTGTCCAAGATGCTTTAAACTTAAGCTTTTAGATTAACCCATCTTGGTGCCTACGGTGCCATACACTCTGGTTCCAAAATTCTATAATCCAAATGCTAATGTTGCAAAATGCAAAGTTTTTAGCCAAAACTATTTGCTTTTTATTTTATACAACTCAAGGAGCGTTATATTGCAAATACAATGGGTCCCCAAAATTTGGGAAATCTTACAAAAATTTTAAGGCATTAAAAAGCTAACATTTGACATATGATAAAACTTGAAACATGAATAAAACTTTTGAAGTATTTACAATTGTATTATATAATTTACAAATGTATCATAATAAAGAAAAAGCTTATTTTCAAGAAATTAATTATGCAATCATATTGGTGCCTCTTGTGAGGTTGCCATGGCACAAAAGTAAAATTTCAACCACAAAGTTTGTAACTAGGCTAAATTAGGGTAGTAGGATGCTTTGATGCAAATCCTTTGGCATCTCCTCTGGTCTCTAGTAGATATAGGATGGGTATGTGATCATAAAGGAACCACAAATGCTTTGTGCGTGTGTGCATGTGCGCACACATGTGTGTGTGTGTGTGTGTCTCTCTCTCTCTCTCTCTCTTTTTATGCACATCAATGTGCATATATAAGCATGTGTTAAGCTATTAGTACGTCTCCTAGTGTTTTCGTACCATGTTAGGTTGTTCTTGTAAAAGTATGTGCGAGGGTATAATCCCTAGCTATGTGCTAGGACATAAAAGCCTATTATTCTTTTTTTGTTCTCCTTCCCCGCCCAGCTCCTCTTTCACTCTAGTCATATTAGTGTAGCATAAAATAATAGGAAAAGAGTGTTTATTATATAATCATTGTACCTTGTTTGATCTCATGTTTTCGTAGAGAGGAGGCTTTTTTCCTTGGAGTTTTTTACCCCTTGTTGGAGTTGGACCTTTGATATCGAAGGAGATGAACATGCTCCTTTTTCTTGGGGGTTTTCTCCTTGAAGTTTCACTTTTGACACCATATCTTCCTTTTTTTTTTTTGGGGTTCTAGACAAATTTGTTGAGTTGTATGCTTAGAAGTTTCAGCTCAAGTAAGCTATGACCTATTTGTGGATATTTTACCTGAATTTTACAAAATGTATGGATATGCAAACAGCCCATGGTAGACAAGCAAGGCTAGGACAATAGAAATGGTTCCAGAGGGTGATACTTGACCCGGACACATAGGCAGCCCACAGTACAAATACATTCAAGGAGGTCAGCTAAAGGAGTTCTAGGCGATGCATGTTATGTTTACCGCCATCAACCCTGGCATCTAACTGTTCAAGTTATGTTTACCACCATGAACCCTGGCATCAACTCTAATCAATGAGAGGAAGAGGAGGGGAGGCTTGCGGAGGGGGAAAAGAAAAGGCAAAAAAAGAGGAAGCATTCTCTCACTAACTTTTCTCTTTCTTCGGGATTCTTCATCTTCCATCTTCTCTTTCTCTTCTTTTCTTTTTCTTCTTAACAACAACAAACAAACAAACAAACAAAGAGAGGCTTCCATTGTTCAATTTGCTCTCTATCTTTGTTTCTGTTGCTGCTGCGAGCTCTGCCATCCGCCATAGCCAACATCCACGCTTGCATCCGATCTGCATTTCACCCCCCTTTCATGGCCCTTGCCCTAACCCTCCCTTGAATCCCCCCCCCCCTTCCCTCCGATCATGAAGGCCAAGAAGAAGCGCGGCGTCGAACTGGTACCCTGCTTTTCCTTCTCCTTTTGGGATGTTCTTTGCCATGCTCTTCTGCTACACGTCTTGCGGTATCTATCTTCTATATAGAACCTTAAGCTCAATCATCTCGCTATGTCGGTAGGGATTTTTCTTCTCGCTGGATAGCTTATCCTTCTTCCACAAGCATGCGAATCCCAATTTGTTTCCTTCCCCATCAATTGATCGTGGCGATCACGCTAGACGATGTAGAAGTTGTACATTGATGATGTCGTTCGAGCATTTGTGTGTATGCATGGAGACGCTGCTTAGCTGTTATGAACCGATTCCTTTTTTGCTCTTATCACGCACTCCTTGCAACTAGAAAGATTGATCGGAGCGATCATAAAACTAAGTACTTCTTGATAACACACACTTCCAAAAACCGTCCTGATTTTATCGACGCTTGGCCCAATTGATTTTCATAGCGCGACTTGAAGTCCCACATAGTTACTTTTTCGATAGATCATGTCGGCGTCCCTATACTCGATTTCTCGAATCCTTTCAAGGATGAACTAGTTTATTAGTGCCTTTGCAGAGCTAAGAAGATCTTATATGGTAATCTCATTCTGCGCTTTGTTCATTGTCTTGACTTTTTGGGTGAGGCTACTCGTGATCCAGTGTTCTAGCTCACTTTAATTATTATGAACTACCATTATCTTTGTGCTCTATGATGGAATTGAATTTTGACAAACATTCTTCTCTCTGTTGCAGCCCCTAAAAGTTAGGGCCTTTATCAGCAGCGTAACTATTATCTCCCTGGAGAATATAGAGGTTCCTCTTTCCAGATTCAATTGGGAATATGACAAGGTTTGTCGAACAGCTTTGTTCTGTCATGGGTATTTACAAATTCTTTCCAAGGTTGTAATTCAGACGTACAGCTTGGATTGTGTGTGTGCCAACTTGTGCGACATGCTCGCGGACATCTTTCTGTTTACTTGTCAGTCCTTTTATCAATCCAGTTTGTGTTAAGCTTGTGTGACACTCTCGTTCACATCTTTCTGTTTATGTGTCAGGGGGACTTTTATCACTGGATTGATCTTATGAATCATTTTGATTCCTACTTCGAAAAGTTTATTAAACCTAGAAAGGATCTCCAGCTAGAAGCGGACTTCAGTGATTCTGTGTCAGCTTTTCCAAAAGCAGCAGTCTTGCAAATTCTGAGAGTAACTCGCATTATTTTAGAGAATTGCATCAACAAATACTGCTACAGCTCCTATGAGGTACTTTATCCTAAGGGTATAAAGAGTAACGTGAGCGACATGTCAATACTGTTTCTTTTTCTTATATGTCTCGATATAGATGGAAATCAAGCAGCTGTAATTGAATTGTATTGCTATTTCCTTGGACAGCATCTGTCCTCTCTGCTTGGTTCCACGGATGTCGACATTGTGACAGCTTCATTGCAGACCCTTGCTGTATTTGTAAAAAAACCAGTACAGTCCAATCGAGCGGTCCGCTGGCATGGAGATCAAACATTGAACGCACGCCTGTTTTCTCTTTCCCAAGGATGGGGGGTTAAAGAAGAAGGCCTTGGACTATTAGCGTGTGCCATTGAGAATGGGTGTGATCCTGATGCAATAAGGCTTGGCTCTACCCTACACTTTGAGTTTTATTCAGATGCTTCTGAAGGATGTGGCCTTGAGGAGGATAATAACAAGACATCAGGATTGAAGATCATTCACAAGGTGGGTTTGGATTTGCGTCCTGAAAGTGACCTACAGCTGTTGAAGGAGTTGGTTGATCAGTACAAAGTGCCATCCAGTCTCAGGTTTTCCCTACTGACACGGCTGCGATTTGCAAGGTCATTCCCATATCTTCAGGCTCGCCGGCAGTATCTCTGCATTCGACTCCTTTCTTTCACAGTCCTCCTTCAATCAAATCCTGATCATGAAGATTTGTCTGCTTTCTTTGGCAATGAACCTGAATTTGTGAATGAACTCCTGACAATTCTCCGCTGCGAGGATTCAGTGCCTGAAGATGTTCGCTTACTAGCAGTCCTAGCTCTAGCGGCACAGGCCCAAGATCGACCTCGCCATTCAACTGTTCTTTCTGCTATTAGTGCAGGGGGGCATCGTGGAATCTTACCCAGCCTTATGCAAAAAGCTGTGGGTTCTGCAATTGGTTCAGCTGCTACTTGCTCAGTACCATTTGTGGAGGCACTGCTCTTTCTTGTTACTGTTCTAGTGTCTTCATCTTCCGGATGTGCTGCTTTAAGGGAGTCTGGCCTCATACCAACTTTACTTCCTCTTCTAAAAGATATGAATCCATCCCATACACACTTAGTTAGCTCAGGTGTACATATTCTGGAAGCATTTATGGACTACAGCAACCCAGCTGGGACTTTATTTAGAGACCTCGGAGGGCTAGATGACGCAGTTGAGAGGCTTAAGTTTGAGATTAGTCTTGTGGAAGATGGTGCAGACAAGGGAGAAGATTCATTGTCTGTAGAGAAAGGTAAAATGCCTGCTATTGATGATACCGATGGTCACCAAGCTGTATCTGTCCAATCAGATACATTGATACCATTTCAGCAAAGATTTTTGCTAAAAGCTTTACTTCGAGCAATTGCTTTGGGGACGTATGCACCTGGCAACTCTGCAAGAATCCATGGGTCTGAAGAGAGTGCATTGCCTGCATGCCTATCCACAGTTTTTAGGCATGCCAAGGAGTTTGGTGGTGGCGTATTCTCACTTGCAGCATCAGTGATGAGTGATCTTATCCACAAGGATCCAACTTGCTTTTCAGCTTTGGAGTCTGCAGGTTTGCCTGCGGCATTTCTAGATGCAATCACAGCTGGAGTTCTGCCTTCTTCTGAGGCTGTAAATTGTATACCCCACACGCTGGATGCATTGTGTCTAAACAACTCCGGTTTGCAGGCTGTCAAGGATCGCAATGCTCTGGGTTGCCTCATTAAGATTTTTACCTCGAAGTCCTATCTTCGAGCTTTAGCAAATGAAACTCCTAGTTCTTTAGCCTCTGGACTGGATGAGCTGATGCGCCATGCTCCAAGTTTGCGTGGACCTGGTGTAGATGCATGTATCGAGATTCTGCAAACGATTGCTGTGATTGGAGGTATAAGTGATGCTCCTTCGGTACCTTCGTATGAAGAGAATGAAGCAGATGCTCCTGTACCCATGGAAACAGATTCTGATATGCAGGCTCAGCAGCAGTCAGATTCTACATTGGAAAATCCAAGTGGAAATGTGGAGGCATACCTTTCAGAGTATATCAATAACACTGCCCGATTGCTGGAAACACTTCTCCAAAATGCAGATACAAGCCGAGTCTTCATTGAGAAGAAAGGAATTGATGCTCTCGTGAAACTCTACACATTACCTAATCTTCCAGTGTCATTTGGGGGATCTTCAGTTGCTCATAGTATGTCTTTGGCTTTCAGGGCGTTTTCTTCACAACATGCCAACACACTTTCTCGTGCAATCTGTAATTCATTAATGGAGTGCCTTAGTTTAACACTTGAAGCAATGAAACCATTGGCAACTGCCAAGCTGTCTGATTTGGAGAGTGTGGAAAAGACTAAGCTAATACGGTGTCTTGCAACAACAGAGTTATTTCTCTCTCTCTCTTCAGTGTTGGTGAGGAGCACAAATACCATGATGACAGAGTTGAGTACCGATGGGGCTGATGTCCTGTGTGACATTGGCAAGGTGCATCGAGAAGTTCTGTGGCAGGTCTCATTGGTTGATGATGCAAAGGCTGAATTAAAAAGGGAGGAAACAGGGAGCAGTGTAGTAGTTAATCCACAAGGTACTGGTGGTGATGATGAAACAGGAGGTTTTCCTGCAGTGCAGTATGTGAATCCCGTTTCAATTCGAGATGGGCCAAGCTCTCATTGGGGTGCAGAGCCTGACTTTTTCCCTATGATTTCTGCTGGAGAAGGGCTTCATCGCCGCACCCGAAGAGAACATGGAGCAGCAGGTGATTTTTTCCCACAGGGGGGTCGGCTTGCCCGCCTCACACGCCACCCTGAGGCTTCACAGGTTGACCTTGAAGGGTCTCCCAGTTCTGGAGAGGGGTCACAATCACAAGAAGCCGCAAAGCGTAAAACTCCAGACTCTATAAACTATGACATGATGACAAGACTTGTGTCATCTGCTCGTGGCTTGTATGTGGCTTTAGGGAAAGCAATGGTGGTTCCCTCTCGTCGACGCGATGATGTTGTGGCCCCTGGCTCAGCTGCAAAGGCGGTTGCTGCAGCTATTGCAAAACTCCTATGTGGTAATCTATGCTTCAATGGAGGACTCAGTTCTTCTCAAATTGAGGCATCCAAATGTCGGTATCTTGGGAAAGTGATTGATGACATATTAGCGATTGTGTTCGATAGTCGCAGGCATACTTGCAACACCTTACTTGTAAATAATCTTTATGCACACGGTGTTCTAGAGCAACTACTAGACATTTTTAATGCCACCAGTGAGTTACTCTGGATGGTTCTGCGGCCATCTGCTGCACCTATGGACAGTGAGAGTTGCAAGGTGGAAGTTGATAATGGGATGGAGAAAAATACATGTTTGATGGAAACATTACGAAGCTACACAAAGCTTTTGGAGCATCTGGTCACATCGGCGTTTCTGCTCTCTCCTCAACCAATGGCTCAACTATTGGTTCAGCAGGTTACTGGTGGATCTGTCCTGATCCCTAGAGACCCAGAAGCTTTAGTCCAGAGGATACAATCGCAGGTGTTGGAAGCTGTGCTTCCTGTCTGGAATCATCCTCTGTTTACAAAGTGCAGCCCAAATTTTATAACCTCCATTTCTGCAATTATAACTCACATATACTCTGGTGTAGGTGATGTGAAGAGTCAGAGAAATGCTGGTGCTCGTTTGTTGGGACCTCCACCTGATGAATCCTCCATTTCTACGATTGTGGAAATGGGTTTTTCCAGAGAGAGGGCTGAGGTAGCACTGAGGCGGGTGGTGACTAACAGTGTTGAGATGGCCATGGAATGGCTTTTTAGCCATCCTGAGGAGCCTCAAGAGGATGATGAACTTGCTCGAGCTTTGGCTCTTTCGCTAGGGAGCTCTGATGCGCCCACTGAGACCGAGGATGTTAAAGGGAAAGAGATTGCTTTGGAAGACAGTTTAAAGGCTCCACCAGTGGAAGATATGTTGGCTACTGTCATTACACTACTGCAGAGTACGGATGCTGTTGCCTTTCCTCTTACAGATCTGCTTGTGACCATGTGCAGTCGCAACAAAGGAGAAGAACGTGCTAGAGTTGTGGCTTATCTAGTTCGACAACTGCAGGTGTCACCAGTAGAGGATTCAGCCACAGACACAAGTCTGCTTTCTGTTATCTCACATACCTTAGCTCTGGTTCTAAATGAAGACAGTGCAGCAAGGGAGGTTGCGGCAGAGCATGGTCTAGTTAGTCTTGCATTAGACATCTTATCGACTTTTGATCCAAATGTGGTCTCTCAGCCCTTGGGCACTGTTCCAAAATGGGTAACTGCCTTGCTGCTAGTTCTAGATCACTTGCTACAGTACAAGCCAAGACTCTCACAAGACCCACAAGAGCCAGCTGCTGCTACTACTAGCAATGGTGCTGTCAGTGGCTCAGGTTCTCTTTCAGATGATCAGAATCCTGAGGTTGCAGAACATGTAAAAGCTGATCCTTTCATTGCTGTGCTGGGCAAATCTACAGGTTTCATGACAGAGGACGAGCAGCACCGAGCCATGACAATTGCTTGCAACTTCATCGTGGGTAATATCCCAGCAACAACAGTGCAAGCGGTTCTTCAGCTCTGTGCAAGACTGACAAAGACACATTCCGTGGCAATGCAGTTTCTTGAATCAGGAGGCTTGACTGCTATTTTGAGTCTTCCAAGGCAATCTTTGTTTCCAGGGTTTGATAGTGTTGCTGCTATCATCATTCGGCATTTGCTGGAGGACCCACAAACTCTACAGCAAGCTATGGAGCTGGAGATAAGGCATACCCTTATGGCAGCTCTCCACCGCCACAATGGACGTGTGTCCCCACGCACATTTTTGACTGCCCTGGCACCTGTTGTCCTACGGAATCCAGCCATTTTCATGCAGGCTTCGGCAGCTATTTGCCAGGTAGAAAATGCTGGTGGAAGGACCCACATTGTATTGTCTAAGGATAAAGAGAAAGAGAAGGAACGGGAAAAAGAAAGAGACAGAGATAAAGACAAGGATGACAAGGAGAGAGAGAAAGAGAAGTCCAAGACTTTGGCCTCTGGTTCCCACAATGGAGGGAGCCCTGCACCCTGCTCTGATGGAAACTTTAAAGCTCATGATGTCTCAGGCAAGTCCTCAAAGGGTCATCATAAGAAAGTTCCCCATAGTTTTTCACAAGTTATTGACCAATTGCTAGAAGTAGTACTTCACTCTCCAACACCTGGAAAAGATGGAAATGATTTGGATTCAACAACAGCAATGGAGGTTGATGAAGCAAATGGCAATGGAAAAGGGAAATCAAAGTCAGAAGAGAGTTCCACACTGAGTCAGAGTAACTTGTCAGAAATGTCTGCTGGATTAGCTAAAGTTGCCTTTATTTTGAAGTTGATGACAGAAATTATCCTTATGTACTCTGGTGCAGTGGGAGTGGTCCTACGTCGTGACCTAGAAAGCAGTCAAGGGAGGGGCCCAAGTCTTGGATGTTCTGAAATGATTGGTCATGGTGGTCTTTTGTACCATATCCTTCACAGGTTGCTTCCATACCCGACTGATAAGGTGACTGCGAAGCTGAATGAGGATGAGTGGAGGGAAAAGCTGTCTGATAAGGCTGCATATTTCCTGATGGCAGTTTGTGTGCGTTCGGGGGAAGGAAGAAAGCGAGTTGTCTTTGAGATTTCAAGAGCATTAATGTTAGGGGCAAACAATGCCCTAAAAGGTGGTGTGAAGAAATTGCAGCCACCTAGTAGAAAAGTGCGTGCTTTTGTTGTATTAATCAATCTTATCCTGTCTGCCCATGCGTCTAGTAATACTCAGGTTCCTGGGTTTTCAACTGATATGGCCAAGACCATGATTGAAGCGGGATTAGTGCAGTCGTTGACAAGCACTCTTCAAGTGATCGATTTGGATCATCCAGAGGCACCAAAGCTGGTCAATGCAGTGCTGAAAGCATTGGAGGCACTCACACGGGCTGCAAATTCTGGGGATCAGGTTTTTGGGGTTGCAGGAACAAATCAGAAAAAAACACCTGGAATAGATGAGCACCCTGCAGGTCAAAGCCTCCATGCAACAGAGGGACAGCCTTCTCTTGTCGCCCAACAAGGTGATGGTGTAGCTTCTCCAAGCAGGGAGCATCTTGTGAATGATCCTGACCTTTCTGAAATGCGAATGGCTGAAGAAAGCATGCCGGTAGGGGTAGACAATACTAGCAGCAGAGACAATAACATGGAACCTGATTTACGAATAGCTACAGACATATCAGAGGGAGTGCACTTGGAGCCAGAACCAGAAGATTTCATGCATGAATCTTCCGGAAATCCTTCTAGGCGGGGGGAGACTGCGACAGCCGAGATAACATTCAGAGTAGAGCGTAGGACAGAAAATGCGCAAGATGAAGAGGATGAGGAAATGGATGGAGGAGATGACGGTGAAGAAGAGGAGGAAGAAGAAGATGAGGATGAAGAAGATGACATGGAAGGAGCTGAGGGTGTTCCACATCTGTCTCCCCCTGATACTGATGTTGAAGATCATGAAGATAATGGACTTGGGGATGATTATGGAGAAGATCTGGGCGAAGAAGAAGAAGAAGAGGAAGAAGATGATTGGCAGGAAAATCGGGTTATAGAGGTACGATGGCGGGATGGCTTGACAAGGTTTAATCATGTGCAGGTTTTAGGACATACTGGATCTGCCCTGGTTGATTTTCCCGGGGACCCTTTTCAGGGCATGAATGAAATATTTAGCTCTTTCCGTCGTCCAACTGTTGTGGATCGTCGCAGGCCTCCAGCTGGATACAGGCCTTTCCCTGAGAGGTCAGGAGGGGATCGTGGGGCTGCCTTCCACCATCCTCTGTTAACTCGACCTACATCCTCATCCGGGGCAATGTCAACAGCTGGAGCTGTGACTAATGCAATGTGGACATCAGCTGGGAGCATTACAAGGGACACTGATGCTTTGCTTGGTAATGGGGGTTTTGATGTGACTCACTTTTATATGTATGATCCTGTCTTGGCTGAGAATCCAGGTGATCGTCTCTTTGGGGAACGTGGTGTTGGTGGGCCTCCTCCTCCATTGCTTGACTTTTCCATGGATCCTGGATATTTGACAGGGAGAAGGGGTGCCAGGTCAGATGGGCGCTTAAGTAATTGGACAGATGATGGCCAACCTCAAGCAGGGGCTTTTGCTGCGGCAGTTGCACAGGGTATTGAGGAGCAATTCACTTTTCGTTTGAGGAGCCTCAGCCCAGGGGATGAGCCCATTCCTGATAATCCTCCTGCAGCCATTGAAGGGCCAGAGCAACCTCGTGATACTGGGATCATAGAAGAAGTGCAACCCGATACAGTAGTTATGATCGCTGAAGGCCAACAGGATGCAGGTGCCACTATCAGTGTTGCTGATGAACATGACCAAACAGAAGCACAAACAAGTTTGACAAGAAGCTCATTTGTTCCACCAATTGAAGATCAGAGTAATGTTGACGTACAAATGCAAGATGAACAAAGTGCGTCTGTCTTTAGGGATGCAGAGGTTGGAAGTCAAGACAGTGGTGCAACTGTGGGTGAAAGTCTGCGCAGCCTGGAGGTAGAAATAGGTAGTGCTGATGGTCATGATGATACGGATAGACATGGTGGCCCAGTGAGGCTTATAGCTTTAGATATGCCCAGTGTAAATATAGAAGTTGGCATGTCTAGGCAGATAGAGACGGACAACAGGCAACAGCAGAGTGATGCAGATGAGGAAATGTCCAATCAGCAAATTGAAGAGACTGCATCTGGCGCTCGCTCCCCTACAAGAGAGAACAATGTTGAACTGCCAGAAGAGCAACAAGAAGGTGGAAATGCTAGACAGGCTGAAGATGCTAATAGGCAGGAAGGAGGTCATGAGGTGAACACGATTGACCCCACCTTCTTGGAGGCCCTTCCAGAATATCTGCGTGCTGAGGTTTTAGCTTCTCATGACAGTCAGACTGTTCGAGCTGCAAATGTTCTACCGCCTCCACCTCCAACAGAAGACATAGATCCTGAGTTCTTAGCTGCACTTCCTCCTGACATCCAGGCTGAAGTCCTTGCACAGCAACGTGCTCAGAGATTGATGCAAGCACAACAAGTGGAAGGACAACCTGTTGATATGGATAGTGCTTCCATCATTGCCACGTTTCCAGCCGAGCTTCGAGAAGAGGTAAGGCTATTTGCTGGCAACTTGGTCTTTTGTAAAGTGGAGATGGGGCATGTATGGAATCACGGTTGAATTTTAATTCTGTGCAGCCTGACGTTCTTTTTACTTAAATCTCTAACTGGTCTCAACTGTTCGTTCGTTGTGCCAGGTGCTTTTAACTTCCTCAGAGCAAGTCCTGGCTGCCTTGCCTCCATCTCTTCTTGCTGAAGCGCAGCTGCTGCGTGAGCGGGCAATGAATCAGTATCAGCCTCGGGGGCTTTTTGGAGGTGCTAATAGAATTGGAATACGGAGGAGTAACATTGGAATGGCTGCTGGTGGTTCCTCTGCCATGGACCGGGCCGTAGGAAGCATAGGGGGTTTCTCAATGGCCATGGGCAGGAGACCAGGAGTGCTTACCAATACAGGCATGAAAAATAAGGAAGTTGAAGGAAAACCTCTTGTGGATACAGCTGGATTGAAGTCAATGCTTCAACTGTTGCGCCTAGCACAGGTTTGGTTTAAGCATGTTACCTGAGCTTAATGTATCGGCTTTGTCATCCTTCCTGTGTATGCTTACCTTTACTTGGAAATAATGTTTGTATTTCTGCAGCCTCTGGGAAAAGGGCTTCTACAGCGGCTCTTATTAAACTTGTGTGCACACAGTGTCACTCGAGCTAATTTAGTGAAACTCCTGTTAGACATGCTTAGGCCTGGGGTGAAGGATTTCACAGCAGGACCACTTTTTGGTGATGATGAGATGTCGCAACGGCTGTATGGCTGCCGATGGAATGTGGTTTATGCTCGTTCACAAGTATCTGATGGTACTTTTTTTAACCACACATGCCTACTCTGCAGAATTCGCCTTTTTTCTTTGCTTTCTTTACTCCTTTTATGCTTCTATATGTCGTAGCCTATGCATGTTTCAAGTAAACTCAATACCTCAACATTGTTTTGTTGTACAGGGGTGCCTCCACTTGTTTCTAGGCGTGTACTAGAAATTCTTACCTACCTGGGAAAACACCATGGGGCAGGTGCTGATCTTCTTACTTACTTGGAAGCAGCTGGAACAGGCTTTGAGTCATCTCAAAATTGTAGTGAAGGAAAAGAGAAAGGCAAAGCAAAGCTAGTTGATGGAGTTGCTGTTCCTGACAATGGCGTTAAAGGAGAAATTCCACTTATCCTGTTGTTGAAGCTACTGAACCAGCCCCTGTACTCTAGAAGCAGTGCACATCTTGAGCAGGTATTTGATATCTTCATGTTTTTCAATTTATTTCGTCTAGGGAAGAGACTGTATTTTGTTTTGGTGCTTTTTGTTAAATTTTGATTGCTAGTGTTGCATTTACAGCTTATGGGGTTGCTTGAAGTTGTAACAAACCACCTGGGTACTAAATGCGACCCTCATATTCTGCCTGAGGGACAAGAGGATGTGGCAAAAGCTGGCTCAGAGGATAGGGCTCTGGAAGGCAATCCTTCAAATTCTGATATGCCCACGACTTCGTCTCATGAAGCGCATGTGGAACAAAGTCAATCAGGCGTTGGCAGGGCTTCATTGGATGCTGAATCTTCCAGACCCTCAACCCATAATGAAGGCGATGGGGATCATGTGCTACCAGAGCCATCAACTTCTGGTAGAGGGCACAAGATGGATATTGCTGCGATTGTATCAAGTCTTCCGGAACCTGAGCTTCGTAAGCTATGCAGACTTCTTGCACAGGAAGGGTGAGTTGTCTCAAATATCCCTAAGTTATGTGCTGAAGCAAACTTATCTAGTTTTCTTGAAACGTGTATGGTTTAATTGTGTCCTGTCTATTGAATTTAGAATATCTTGCCCAAGTTATTTTGGCCTCTAGTTAATGTATCATTTGCCAGATGCATTGTTGTCTCAGAGAGAGGCGTTTTACTATCAATTTTATGGTGTGCAGCACGACCGAAGTGGAGCACAGAATTTATGTCCCCTTCAGTAGCTGGTTTGCATAACAGCAGAAAAGAGATCATGAGGGTTACAGCCTGTTGGATAGGACATTCATATTTCTGTTACCTTCCTCTATGCCTCTCTAATTTCATTTTCCCAGTAGCATGTTTGGTTTGACATACAGTTACGATTTTCAGTTTCGTGGTGTATATGCACAGCTAGCATGTCAATACAAAACCTCCACCACATCACTGGGCATGAACTTTTGAAATTCATCAACTGTCTTCAAAAATCAGATCCCCTCGCATTATAAAAATACTGTATTTGTAGAATTGTGCCAAGCTTCTGTTGATGCCCACCACCACAAGCATAGCTCCAGACAAGCCTTTGCAAAGGAAGCAACAAAACAAGGTCAGAATAATCCCACTTGATGGGCTGCACAACATGGGGACTGTGGGAGAAAGGCCCAGGTTGCCATCAGAAGTAGGACATCCACCATCCAGTGAAGCAGTACAAGGTGCAGCACTGCTAGCACATACCTAGCTTGTAATTGAGCATAGCAGTCACTCTTCACAGCAGGTGGTTTTGCCATCTACAGTAAAAAGCAGGTCCGATTCAGGTTATGTTAATGTAAAAAGCTACTGGACGGAAGAGGATTCCAAACAGCATATTTGAAATGTTACAGAAACCTCATCTAGTGCCCTGATGATTGGATACCTAGCTAGGGACTCCACGCAGCAGAATTATATTGTGTATGCTACAGAAGAATCACAAGAGCCAAAGGAAACAAAGATAACATGCAGATATACAGTCACTCTAGTCTCTACAATGAGGCATGACCCCTACTTAAGTCTGCCTAGGTTGCCAGTTCCATGGTGACTTAGGGCCTGTGATAAGGCATTTGAGGTATTCGTAGGATTGGACTATGTAATCTATAATGTAATCTACCCGTAGAGGACAGCCAAAACCCTCCACGTAAAATACAGCAAAGACTCTTTGATTTCTCTCCCTCTCTCCCAAGAGATTCACTAGGGCCCAGGACAATCGTCGGGCTGGACCCCCCCGAAGGTTTTTGTTACTTGAGAGAAAACTGAGTACATGAGTTCAGCGTAGAAGCTGTCATACAAAATCCAATGTGAATGATTTGTTACATGAGCTCTCAGGCTCCTTTTCTTGGCAACAAGCCACTTGTCAAATTCTACTTTATTTTCCTAATTACATGCCACTAAGGGCAACTCTGGAGTCTTCAAAGCACTTGGTCACGCGAACCGCCTCCTAGACTCTTGGTAGGCTCCCGTAGCGCTTAGGAAAGTCGCTCTTCCTAGTACCCGTAACAATTAATTAAAGCGCACCATCATGGCACCCATTAATTGTTAGCGCTTTGCATGCAAATAACACACTGTGGACTAATTCTAGTCACGGTGGGCGTCCCTACTGAACACATGTGCACACATAACAAATATAATAAATATAGTAAATATATTTATTCTCTGGTTGACCGGAGTCAACACTCTTGATCATAATTAAGAGGCTTTTGACCAAGGGTCAAGGCGCCTTAATTATAGTCAGGTCTCTCCAACCGAAGTTGGCACATCTTGGTTAACCATAGTTAACCCTCTTGGCAATAAACCAAGTCTCGTTGACCGAAATCAACACTCTCTGACCGTAGTCAGTTCTATGGTTCTCTGGTTCACCGTGGTTAACCCTCTTGGTAATAAACCAAGTCTCCCCAACCGAAGTCAGGTTTACTTGACCAGAGTCAAGTATCTTTGACCGTAGTCAATTCTTTGACCCTTAAAAGAACTCTCTAGCCATAATTAACACATATGAAAGCTCTTTAATTATGATCAAATAAATGGTCAACTGTACTTTGACTTAGGATATTTACATGATGGTGACATCCCCTCGGCTTCTATTCAGTTGACCTCAACTGAAAAGCTTCTTTGTAAACATCCAAAAGCTGTGGATGATCGGACAACATGTCTTCATTCATCCACTTGGCATCTAATGCCGTATAATTCTTGAATTTTACAAGATACTTGTAAAACTCCTTGCCTTGAGGGCCTTTGCGTACAGTATGGTCCACAATCTGCTCTGGCTGAAGGATCTCCTCCAGCTCATCCACTTCTGGTGGATCCTCTGATACTGACTCTGTAGGTTCCGGCCCCTGGAATTTCTTTAGAAGACTCACATGGAATGCATTGTGAATCCTCCAATGCTCTGGCAATGCCAACCTGTATGCAATCTCATTTATTCTTTCTGTAATCCTGAAAGGGCCATAATATCTGGAAGATAACTTTGCATACACTTTCTATTTGCCTTTGTGGAGCCTAGCTTTCTCGAACTTTAAAAGTACCCAATCCCCTTACTTGAGATCTAACTGTCTCCTATGCTTATCTCCAGCTCTTTTATGTTTCTCTTGAGGCCTTTCAATTGCTGTCCGGACTTGGCTGTAAGCTGTCTGGAGGTCTCTCACAAACTGATCAGCTGCAAATATTTCATCCTTGGTCCTCAAGATAGGTGGCAGAATCACCTTCCCATAAATGATTTCAAAGGGGGCTTTCCCTGTAGAGCTGTATATTGTATTATTGTAAGCAAACTCTACCAATGATAGGTACTTTTCCTAGTGTGAACCTTGGTCACCCACGTAGCATTTCAGCATATCCAATGCTCTAGAATTTGCTACTTCACTTTGACCATCTGTCTGGGGATGGAAAGAAGAAGAAAAATTCAGATTCGTCCCCATGTTACCAATTAAAGCTCTCCAGAATAGACTGGTCATTCTGGGATCTCGATCAGTGACAATGGACTTAGGCATACCATGGTGCTTAAAGATTTGTGCCATGAAAAGTTTAGCCATATGATCTGCCTTTATGGTTTTGCGAACCGGAATGAAATGAGCTTGCTTGCTGAATCTATCAATGATAGTCCAAATCCCATCATTCCCTGACTTTGATCTTGGCAAATAAAAAATGAAGTCACATTGTAATACTTTCCCACGGTGCCTGAGGCACGGGAGAGGCATAAGTAAGCCAGGTGCCTTCCGTCTATCATACTTCACTTTTTGACACGTAAGGCATTCAGTAACAAACTGATAGTGAAGTCCATTGTAATACTTTCCCACGGTGCCTGAGGCACGGGAGAGGCATAAGTAGGCCAGGTGCCTTCTGTCTATCATACTTCACTTTTTGACACGTAAGGCATTCAGTAACAAACTGATGCATATCTTTCCGCATCCCTGGCCAAAAGAAATACCTCTCTAGTGCTAGAGTTGTTGCTGTAATTCCTCTATGTCCAGCATAGGGAGGTGCATGGCATTCCTCCAAAATCTTTTTCCTCATCTCCTGGGTGATGCATAGGCAATCATCTTTCATCAGATACCCATCTTTCAGGGAATAGTGACTGGTGGATTGCCCCTCTTGCATTTGCTGTAAAATCTCACCAAAATCTGCATCATTAGCATATTGCTCCCTCATGCCTTCCAGGTCCTAATGATAAGCAATAGTCACATTATTGACCTGGGGTCCTCGGGACAAGGCATTTGCGACTCTGTTCCGAATTCCTGGGGTATGGACAATTTGAAAATGATACATTGACAGCATATTTGCCCATTTCATATGCTTCTCGGAAAGTTTTCTCTGAGTTAGAAAGTATCTCAGACTTTGGTGATCTGTTTTAACAGTAAAATCTGCACCCAAAAGATAATGCTACCATGTATGGATGGCATGGATTACAGCCAATAACTCTTTCTCATAGATTCCCAGATATGCAATGCAGCCCCAACACATTCCCCACAAGCATCACAATCCACATCAAATGGTTGATACAAATAAGGAACGATTAAGATTGGCTCTGTAGTCAGCCTCTCCTTGAGTGTGGTGAAGGCTGTCTTTGAGGAATTTCCCATCTGAAAGCTGCATTTTTCTTAGGAAGATCGTGGAGTGGAGTGGCTATATCCACAAAATCCCTGATAAATCTTTTGTAGTAAGAACATAGGCCTAGGGAACTTCGAACTTCATGCATAGTTTTCAGCTCTGGCCATTCCTGAATGGCACAGATCTTTGCTGGATCCATTTGTATCCCATTCTTGGATATTATATGCCCCAAATAATGGATTTCTTCCAGGAAGAATTCACTTTTCTTGCTGTTTGCATAGAGCTGATGATTTCTCAGCTCTGCAAGATGTTCCTTGTGCTCTTCTTCGAACTTAGAAAAGACAAGTCATCGAAGAAGGTACCGGTGAATTGTCTGTAGGGTCGGAAGATACGATCCATCATCCTATTGTCAATCCAAAAGGCATCACTAAGTATTCATACAACCCGAATGTAGTGCGAAAAGCTGTCTTATGCACATCTTGCGGTTGTATCCTGACTTGATGATAGCCACTCTTCAAGTCTATCCTGCTGAAAATTGAAGCTCCATTTAACTGATCCAGCACATCATAAATGCGCGGAATAGGGAATCTATTCTTAATGGTCATTTTGTTCAGTGCGCGGTAATCAACGCACATACGGAATGAACCATCTTTCTTTTGTACTAGCAGTACAGGGGAACAAAAAGGAGAAAAACTGGGCTGAATCAACCCCTTGGACAACAAGTCCTGCACCTGAGTCATAATCTCTTCTCGCTGAGTTGCACTAACTCTGTATGGGGGCCTATTGGGTGGCTCGCTGCCAGGAATGAGTTCTATGCCATGATTGTTCTATGCCATGATCCTCAGGTCTCTCAGGGGGTAGCTCCCTTGGCAAAGTGTCAGAAAAGCAATCTTTAAAATTTTCAAGGAACTGAAATTTATTTCGATCTACCTCACTTATTTCAGCATGCATTTTCACATCTCTCTCTTTTACAAAAATCATGTCAGCTGAAACTGCAGACTTTATTTCTTTTCCAACTGAACTATTTGATACAATGGGAAACTGCCTTGCGATGGAACCAAGGCATACCCAAGACTACATCATGATGTTTCAGTGGAGAAATGAAGAAGTCTTCCTGATCCACATAACTCTATACATGAAGACGGAGCTTCCCTATCAAGGGAGTGACTGGCACAGGGTTTCCACAAAACATCTGATGGGCATCCAAAGCCTTGCCCAACTCCTCCGTCTTTATTCCCAGCCTTAGGGCTAGGTCCTCTGATATGAAATTATCAGTAGCCGCTGGGTCTCTGACTTTGCCCCATGATAGCATTAATTCTCGTTCTTCTGGGTTTGAAACATGACCCAGTATGTCAGGAATTCCTTCTACCATTGGCTTTTGCGGTCTGCGTGGCTTCTTTGCCTCTTTTTCCTTCGAAGTTGAAGGCTTTTCTGGGCACTGGGCAGCCACATGTCCCTCTTTGCCACACTTAAAGCATCTCCCATCTCTGCGGAATTCTGCTATCTGTTCAGGAGTGAATGGGGATTTGCCTTTATATTCTTTGAAAACTGAGTACCCCTTGGCTTCTGAGGCTGAAAGCCTTTCTTTTCAACCTTGGGATACTCTTTCTTTTCTGATTTTGAAAAATCAGTTTTCTTTCTTTTAGCACGTCCTGCATGCAAGGATAGTACTGTAGATGGATCTTGTAATGGCACAAGACTAGCTACTGAAGCTGAATGCATAAGGTCTTGAATGTTCTTTGCCCCAAAGCATTCACTACTGCCTGGATTCTTGGACTAAGACCTGCTCTATACTTTCTCATTTGGATTTCTTTGGAGATCTTTTTGAAAGGTGCAACCTGCAAATAGGCATCCCAAAACTTTTGGTTGTACAGATCCACTGTATCTCCTGCATCCATATGCAAACTGTCCCAATCTTGAAGAACATGATCCCTAAACTGTTTAGGCATAAACTACTGGTAGAAGGCTTTCTTGAAGTCCTTCCACCTCTTTGGGGCTGACCCATCTGTGGTTTGTGCACTCCACCATGCACTAGCTGTCGCTGTCAAGTGCAAACTGACCATTCTTAACTTGAGGATTCTGAAAACTTTTCTATACCGAATGCAGCATCAAACTGCCTGATGAATTGCAATGCTTTGTCTGTATGACTATATTGTCCATTATAGGTCGGTCATAAACTTGACAGATTTACCTCCCTCTTTGAATTCCTTGGTCTCTTTGGAAGACTTTCTCTTCCTAGACTTCTTGTGTTTCCTTCTTTTCCTAGATGGTTTATCTGATAAAGAAGAAGATACAGAAGTCGAGCTCGAGGTAGACGGTGAAGGACTGGGAGATCGGTGATGATGCCTTGATCTCTTCCTGCTATGAGACCGTCCCCTATGAGTGTTAGAATTATAGATATAATTCAGCAGTGACCAATGTAATTTAATAAGCTAGTTAGGGGCACTTTTCCCTCTTTAAGAGGTTTTTCTCCCTAACCGCGGTTAGTCCACTAACTATGGTTAGTGACTACTAAGGTTTTGTCACTAGGACAAAACCTTATCTCACTCCTTCAGTTGTATTACTCTCACTCTCATCTCTTTGCAACTAAGCTTTCAGCTCACTCTCTCTCCCTCTCCCGTTTCTTGCTCTCACTGTTGCTCTTTCTCTTTCTTACATTTGGTATCAGAGCGGGTTAACTCTGCTCCCTGCTTTATTGCTCGCAATCTCCCTGCTCCAAGCTCAACAGCTTGCTGCCCATCCGTACCAGCTCCTGCACCGTGCAGCTTCCGCCCGTACAGCCGTACATTTCGTATGGTATCCGTACAGTTCGTCGCCAGCCCGTACAGCTGCCCGGGAATAAGTCCGTACAGCCATCGTTGCCTGTTCTGTATGTTCGTACCAGCTCATCGTCAGCTCGTACAATTCGCCGTACAGCCCCAGCCCATACAGCTTTCGTACATTCCGTCAGCCCGTTGACAGCGCCATTCGTACCTGCATGTGATCCGTACATACGCACGGATCTGAAGTGGCGTCCGTACAATCTGCCAGTCTGTACCTCGCCGTACAGTTTGTGGACGGCACAACCATACAGCTTGTCGGTACAGTCGTCAGATCCGTTCATCCGTACAACCGTCAGATTCGTACACTGTACGCTCGTACACAGGAGGGTGCATGTCCGTACAGACTGACTGTACATTCCGTACAGTTCCGTACGTTTGTACGAAGTGTGTCATTCGAGGCAGATTTTTGCTTTGCAGGCTATTTTGTGGGCAGATTTGGACACATTTTGTGTATTGGGAATTTTGTCAAATTTGGGGCTTTTGCATTTGTTGCAGAGATTGCAAAAATTTGGGGCTTTTGCATTCACACTGCAATTTTGCAGTAAAATTTGGGGCTTTTGCAGTCAGAGCAAAATTTGTGCAACATTTGGGGCTTTTGTTCAATTTGCCCCTTTCTGGTTGCAATTTCAGGCCTATTTTGGGGCTTTTGTGTTGGGAGAGCAATTTTGGAGATTTCAGTTCACATTGCCTTTCTGTAAGTGTTTTGCAGCACTTTTGGCAGATTTTGGGAGAGTTTTGATGCTTTGACAGATTTCTGACAGAGAAATTGCAGAAATCTGAGTTGCATTTTCAGCCAGTGCTTGGCTGTGTTTTTTGGGAGTTGTGCATTTTATTCCCAGCAAGGGAATACAGTTTTGTATTTGCTGTAATCTCTTTCTCAGACATGGCCCAACAAAATCAGAATGATTTCCAGTTCGGTGGTCTTTCACAGGAAGACAAGTTGGATGGTACCAACTACTTCCTCTGGAGTTTTATGGTACGCAATATTCTGATTTCTTGTAATTTGTGGGATTATGTGAATGGGGATGAGATCCGACCAGCAGGTATGGCACGCAATACCCCTCCCTAGCAAGGAGGAGGAAGAGGTCGTGCACAGGGTGCAGCTGCAGGACAAGTTGGTGGTGCAGCAATAGCCACTACTCCAGAGCAGAAGAGATGGGATTCACGTGATGCCTTAGCTTTGTCGTGTATTTCTCTTTCAGTAAAAAGATTTATCATTCCGCATATCAGGTCGTGTAAGACCTCAAAGGCAGCGTGGGATATTTTGGAGAGCATGTATGCAGCTCGGAATGATGCAAGGGTATCTTTCTTGAAAAGAGAGTTAAGTAATACACATATGGAAGAGGGTGACTCCATGTCAGTCCACCTCACAAAGCTACAGGATCTCAGAGAGCAATTATTGAACATTGATGAGATTATTCCTGATTCAGAGATGATTACCACCACTCTGAATTCTCTTCCTGAGACTTATCTCAGCTTTCATACCTTGCTGAACTTATCATTGAGGGGGGGTGCAACTCCTCTCACTTTTCATGAGTTGATAGGACTTCAGCTTCAGGAAGAGCAGACCAGGAAAAACTTGGCTTCACGTGCAGGTGACAAGCTATGCTCTCAAAGTTCAAGTCAAAAGGAAAGGGACAGGCAAAGACATCAGTAAATCAGCCTTCCAGTGGGTCAGGACAGCCTTCACAAAAGGCTAAGAATGATGCAAGTAAGCCCAAGAAGAAGGGTTTTTGTCATTACTGCAAAAAGCCAGGTCATCACATTGCAGAATGCAGGAAAAGGCTTGCAAAAGAGATGAAAAACAGCTCCGGTATGGCTGTTTCAGATTCAGCTCCTCATGCATCTGACAGTGGGGATGCTGCAGCCAACTTTGTTGGACAGGATTATGCCTTTTTATCTTGCATTTCAGATTCTAGGCTGGCTGCTCGAGATGCTCGGGATAGTACAGCCACTTGTAATGATGATACATATGTCTTTTTGACTTGCAGTTATGATCCTTCCACGGATGCATCAGCTTTCAGTGTCAATGAAACACTGAATACTTGGTATTTTGACAGCGGTGCCTCCAAGCATATCACTAGGAAGTGTCTCTTCACTTCCTTGCATCCACCTCCCGTTGGTAAGAAAGTCACTTGTGCCAACAACTCGTCATATTCAGTACGTGGTACAGGTGAAGTTGAGCTTACCGCCATTGATGGCTCAGTTTTCAGACTTTCAGATGTCTTGTATGTGCATGGTATCACCAAGAATCTTCTTTTAGTGTCCACTCTTAACAGGGCTGGATTTAAGGTCATCTTTGAGGATGACAAATGTGCTGTCCGAGACTGAGAAAATGATTATGCCTTGACATTATCTGGTACTCTGCTGCGTGGGCTTTTTCAGCTTGATCTTTTTGAGAAAAGAGCAGCCCATGCTCTTGCAGTTTCTACTCCTACTGCTGCCGTGCAGAATGCAGAGTTATGGCATGCCAGATATGGCCACATGCATTAGAATAGCTTGATGACACTTCAGAAGCACTCTATGGTTGATGCATTGCCACCTCTTGAGATACCTCCTCCACATGCTTGTGAAGGGTGCATTTTAGGCAAGATGCACAGATTCCCCTTCAAAAAGGATGGTTCAGTTAAAGCTGTCCGAAAATTACAGCTTATACACAGTGATGTTTGTGGTCCTATGAGGACTCCATCATTGGGTGGTCATCTCTACTTTGTTACTTTTATTGATGATTACTCCAATTTCACTTGGGTCTTTGGGCTGAAGCGCAAATCATAAGTGTTCATGGTGTTTAAACACTTTTCAGCCATGGCTGAAAATGAATTTGGACTCAAGATACAGACATTGCGCACAGATAGAGGTGGGGAATACTTGTCTGCAGATTTTGATGCTTTTCTGAAAGGCAAGGGTATTATGCATCAGCTCACAGTGAGGCTGACCCCTCAGCAAAATGGCAAAGCTGAGAGAAAAAATAGAACTCTTATGGAGATGGACAGATGTATGCTGAAAAGCAAACACATGCCTTGTAAATTTTGGCTTGAAGGTCTAATGTGTGCCAACTGCATCTTAAATCGGTCTCCCACTAAGGCTTTGAAAACAAAAACTCCCTATGAAGTCTGGAATGGGAGAAAGCCTTCAGTGGGTCTTTCCGTGTTTTTGGATGCCTTGCATATGCTCATGTGCCAGTTGAATTTCGGCATAAGTTGTCAGATAAGGCAATTAAGTGCATATTTGTTGGGTACAGTGCAGAAAGCAAGGGGTACCGTCTCTACAATCTTGCTACACGCAAGATCATTGTTAGTAGAGATGTGATATTTGCAGAAAATTCAGCTCACACTCAGGCTGAATTTCATATGCCTTCTTCTTCAGAGGATGTTTTTGAGGGGTTGCTACCCATTGCCTTGGTCAGTGGGGATGTCACTGTACCTAGTCCCTGCTATGCGTGACGGAGTTTATGGTGTTCAACCCTTATGAGTGACTATGATGAGATTGAAACTGCACTATGTTGTGTTTTTAGAGGACGAGTTTGGGCATGTTCCTGGATTCACCTAGATATATATAGATTAGTGATGGGTATGATGATGTGGCATTCCCTAGGATTTCCCATTCCTGTTCCACATGAGGTTGTCGTTCCGTTGGCGTGCACACATTCCCTAGTAACTATTCTATAGAAGCTCCATAGATATATATTTTGATAGATAAGGAGGCTGTATTGTCATGTATGTTCTAAGGAATGGTTTATATGGATGATATAAATTGAATCTATGATGGTCTCTTAAGAATAACATGTTATTGCTGGCAGTGCATTCAACCTTGCCTGTTCCTACATAGGTTTATAGCTGCATACTGGTGGATTGTAATACTGTTTGTGAATTTGCAGGCTATCTGACACAGCTTACAATCGTGTGGCCGAAGTTCTCAAGAAACTAGCTCATGTTGCGCCAGTTCATTGCTGGCTTTTTATATCTGAATTGGCAGATGCAGCGAGGGGTCTAAGTTGTTCTGCCATTGCTGAACTCTTCAGCCTTGGTGATACAGAGACTATGGTTTTGAGTACTGGCTCCATGGCCGGGGCAGCTGTCTTGAGAGTGCTACAGTGCTTGAGTACCCTTACAGCAGAAGGAAATTTACTGGAGAAAGATGATATTTCTGATCAGGGAGATGGTCCAACAACAATTCAAGATTTAAATGTGGCTCTCGAGCCTCTTTGGCAGGGGCTTAGTGCATGCATATGTAAGGTAGAAAGTAGGTTAGGTAATACTGGAACATCTGCGGGTATAGCTATTACTGCAACTGCAGGTGGTAGTGGTGGTGTTGCACCTCCTCTTCCGCCAGAAACACAGAGAATTTTGCCCTTTGTAGAGGCTTTTTTTGTATTGTGTGAAAAGTTAAGTTCTGCTCAGTCTGTACATCCAGATCCTTGCACTGCAACTGCACAGGAAATAAAGGCAGCAGCTAGCACCTCAATGTCTGCAGTTGTTTCTGTTTCAAAGACATTTTCGGGTATTCAGAAAAGATCTGAAGGAGACATGACGTTTCTTAGGTTTGCAGAAAAGCATCGCCGAATGCTGAATGCTTTTGTCCGACAAAATGCTGCTCTTTTAGAGAAATCACTGTCTCTTTTATTAAAAACTCCAAGGTTAATTGATTTTGATAACAAACGAGCATACTTTCGCGCTCGAATCAGGCAGCAGCATGAGCAGCAGCATTATGCTCCACTTCGCATATGTGTCCGCCGACCTTATGTGCTGGAGGATTCATACAATCAATTACGGATGCGGACACCAGAAGAGTTAAAAGGTCGCTTAACAGTGCAGTTTCAGGGAGAAGAGGGTATTGATGCTGGTGGACTCACAAGGGAATGGTATCAGCTATTATCACGAGTCATTTTTGATAAGGGAGCGTTGTTGTTTACCACAGTGGGGAATGAGTCTACATTTCAGCCCAACCCAAACAGTGTCTTTCAAACCGAACATTTGTCTTACTTCAAGTTCGTGGGACGTGTGGTAAGCTTCAATATGTAGGTTCATGCTAACAATTGTAACTAAACCTTTGCATGAATTTTGTCAGAGTGTCATTGATACACGTTTGTTTGACAAAAATCAGGTGGCAAAGGCATTATTTGATGGCCAGCTGCTAGATGTATATTTTACTAGATCCTTTTATAAACATATTTTAGGAGTCAAAGTGACTTATCATGACATTGAAGCGGTGGATCCAGATTATTACAAGAATTTGAAATGGATGTTGGAGGTGATGCAATCAAGACTTTCTGCTTGTGGAATTTTGCAGCAGTAGTGGAGTTTCAAATAATTTTCCTGATTTGCAAGTTCTTCATTTTCAGGAGGCCATTTCTTCTGACTCAGGCCCATATTTTTTTCACTGCAGAATGATATCAGTGATGTTGTAGGAGTATTTTTCAGTGTGGATGCAGATGAGGAGAAGCATATACTTTATGAAAAGACAGAGGTAGTTCTTGCATTTAGATCACATGCAGTTCAATTATTTATTTAATTGAGATATGTCTTGATTGCGCTTTTGAAATGTGTTAGGTAACTGATATTGAGCTGATTCCTGGTGGGCGAAATGTGCGAGTGACAGAGGAGAATAAGCATGAATATGTTGACCTTAATGCCGAACATAAGCTGACTACTACTATACGGCCACAAATTAATGCTTTTTTGGAAGGTTTTAGTGAGCTTATAAACAGAGATCTGATTTCGATCTTCAATGACAAGGAGCTTGAACTTTTGATAAGTGGACTCCCGGAGATTGACTGTAAGGATTCTTGGATATATGACCTAATATAAATTTTCAGACTAACATCAATTGGTTTGACTTAGTTCATCTGAAGTAAAACTTGTGTCGACCCTGCTAGTATGCTAAACAGACTTTTCCTGGTATGCAGTGGATGACTTGAAGGCCAACACTGAGTACACTGGATACACAATTGCATCCCCTGTTGTACAGTGGTTCTGGGAGGTTGTTCGAGCCTTCAACAAGGAGGACATGGCTCGTTTGCTGCAGTTTATAACAGGCACTTCTAAGGTAAAGTTTATGTCAACAGTTTTCAGATTGTGCTGTGTAATTTGCTGGGGACTACAGCATTGTTCTTTGATATTATCGGGAGGTGTTCTGATCCAGCCAAATCCTTGTGCAAGCATAGGGCGTTGATGTGCAAATGTGTACTGTTGTCCTGAGCTGCTTAATCCTATATGTCTAAAATCCCAAAAATCTTTGAAGTCAAAAATCCCAAGATAATTTGCAATGTAGTTTGGTATCTTGGTAAGTGTTCTCCTCTAAGATGCTTTATGCATGCTTTTGTGTTCCAGGACAGGTAGATACTCACAGTTGACAGTGAGGACGCTACTTAGGGCATGTAGTCTTGTTGCTTCTTTAAACATTTGCTAGCACGGTCTGCAGTTTTAACATGAAGCAGTCACTGGAATGACATGGTAGCAGGCCAAAGTTTTGTTTTAATAGCTGGTTGCTTACAAGCAATGTCACATGCTATGCATTGCAAAATTAGTGTCCGGTCTAAGTTGGAGAGGCGCCCTTCGATAAGATGTCTCTGAAATATCATGTATGCATGGGCTAATTATTGAAGGTCATATTATAGATTGATCTGAAAAGACATATGCACTTGTCAAGTGAATGTTAAGGATAGACCAACACAGTGTACACTAGTCAACTTCCCAAGGAACTGTTTTTTATAGGCTATAGTTGAGTCTAATGGACAACTGTTCCTTCGCGGTTGAACTCTATATCTGACAATTTCAAAATTGGCTAAGTCACAGCGGCAGTCTGCAGTGAACAGCAGCAGCAGCAGGTCAGCTACAGCAATGCTGACCTGCAGGTCTGTAGATTTGTAGGAAGGGAAAGGGGGGAGGGTGTTAAGCAGGTGCAGAAGCCCCAACCCCAACAGTTGAAAAATTTTTCAACAACAAAAATCTAATTTGTACAATTGGATATGTTCTAGTCTTACAAGTATCACCTTAACGGACATGCAATGGGTGGCTGGGCAGGGAGGATGGGGGCTGGGGTGGCACAGGACCAGCCAAGTATGTTATATTTGGGGAATAAGTGTTGGGAGTGAAAGGACAAGCTCACATGGGTGCAGAAGCCCGAACAGTCAAAAAAATTTTCAAAAACAAAAATCTTTGTACAATTGGATATGTTACAGTCTTACAAACTATATTTTTCTATCACCATAACGGACATGCAATGTAGGGACGGCTGGAACGGCTGGCGGGGGGCCTGGGCTGGTAGGCGGGGTGGCTGGGCAGGTAGGCAGGGAGGTTGGGGGCTGGGGTGGCACACGACCTGCCAAGTGTGTTGTATTTGGGGAATAAGCGTTGGGAGTGTAAGGACAAGCTCAGGCTTGTGGTGCAGGAGGGCTGAAGTGGTTGGAGTATGCAATCCAGATGGCAGCTTATGCTTGGGTACTACTAAGTTCTTTTTTATTTTTCTCATTTACTCATTTCCTTAAAAATAAATTTCTTTGTTCTTTTGCTTGTTCTATAACTTTCTAAGATTGGATATATTATAGTCTTACGAAGGTATATGCAATCTAGGTATTCTAAAGGACTTAAAAGTGTTTTCACCCTCCACCCCTTTTACATCGTCCAGCACTCTACCCATGGCACTTTCACATGTTGGTAGTTCAGCTGCATGTTGTTGCTGTGCCATTCGAATTTTCAAACTTCTAGTGTATTTGTTAGATTGGTCAGATGAATGAACCACTAGGACCTCATATGAGAGTCGGTTCAACTGTCGAGGAAGATCTAGCACATTCTTACTTTGTTGGATCACAATTAATTCCTGATTTTTTTTCTCATGCTAGATGTTGTCACTCACTTTCTAACAATGACCCCACAATCCAAGGTTGTGACGTGGTTGAAGTTGAATCCAAAGGATCCACAGCCCTTTAGTTACTATCCTCTCAAAGGCACAGTAGTAGCATCTGGGTGTGCGGATGTTATAGCAGGAGCTGGGCCAATTGAATTATCTACAGATGCATAAACAGCTAGTTGATCATCCTTCCTTGGTGGAAGTAATTCTTTCTTGTGGAGATCCCATTTCTGTACTAGGAGTTAGTTGATAATGCACAGCTTAAGGCATTCTACCAAATAAAGCAAGAACTCTGATCTTGCTTGGACGCAACGAGATGTGTTGGCGATGGATAAAAGGACGTCTTGGGCAGCTCCCATCTCCTCCTCGTACTGTATGTATGGACAGTGTGCTTCTGCTTGCTGAGGGACTACTTGCTGGACTGCTTTATATTTAATGAGGCCTTGAAGGACCTTATATATGCTGCTGCTACCCTCCAAGTTTATGCATCCACAGAATTTGCTAATTCCAAGATGATCTTAGAAAAGGCCAAAGCTGCTGACAGTGTCTAAAGGCTGTGGCAGAAAGCAAGTCTGTTGGGCTGTCTACAGGCTGCTGTAGGGTTGATTGCTTTGTACCTTCTGATTTCGCATCTATTGCTACTCTTGTGCCTAGTGTTTTTGGCTGTGTTGCTAGTTTGGCTTGACAATCACACGGCAGACCCTTGTTGGCTGGCTTGCTATGGTGCTGTCCTCCCTGCACAAATGCCTTGTCCAAACTGCTGCTCCTATAGGTAGGTTGAGTCTACATTAAACCTAGAAGTTGCCCATGATATCTTCTCTTGCTGAGTGTCCAATTGTACTATTAGAATTTGGAGAGCTCCTTACCTGCAGTAGATCATCGTACTGTGTGTTTTGTATGATACAGGAACAATCTGCTCTTGTACCCCATGTGCTATCTCAGGTCACTCTTCATTTGGAATTAAACCTGGTCCAACACATGGCTTGAATCAAGATACTTGGGAACACATGCTACATGGTTCAACTACTTTCATGGGCAAATGATTGATTGCCTGTGTGATGAAAAAGGTTAGCAGCTCCCATGCACTTCTTTCAAATGTGATTTTAGGCCGGTCCCTTTCTTGGTACTTCTTTCAAATGTGATTTTAAGCCGGTCCCTTTCTTGGTACTTATCTGATGTGTGCTTAGGCACACAGGACCAACTCAGATAGTTTGGAGAGGCAAGGGGGAGGCTTGAGGCTAGGCAGGTGATTCTCAAGTTGGGTTGCAGGGGCAGTGGACGAGTTTAGGGTTCCTGCTGTTTTGGAGCTCGAGCCTATATAAGGAGCCCAGGGGTTCAGTTCTCAGTCATGCAAGGAAGAGCAAAGCTTGCTCTGACTTCCATGATTGAGAACTGAACCCTTGGGTTCCTTATATAGGCTCGAGCCCAATGCTACTAAAAATACAGGAACCCTAACTCGTCCATTACCCTTGCAACCCAACCTGAGAATCGCCTGCCTAGCCCCTAGCCTCCTCAGGCTATCTGAGCTAGAGAACACATCAGATACGATCCATGCACATGCACATGACATACTCCCCTTCCTCTAAGAGCTCACTCCTGAGTTCATAAGAAAGTCCCAAAACTCTCTCTGAAGGTTAGCCCTCATTGACACGACCACGATCACTCTTGGGAATCTGGACCTGCACACAACCAATCATAGAACCACAAAGAGAGGTGCATGCAAGCTCACCACCCATTCATGATGCTCACGGTCCAGGACCCGTAGGATCCGAGCATCCCCACCCCTTCCCCAAGCCATAGGCTGGGCTGCTAGCATGAATATCTACATCCAACCAGTCCACAATCATCCTGGCGTACCATACCACCAGGAGGTGCCCGTAGGGCCTCAGGACTGCGCTGGGGATCTGGGCTACGCTAGAAAGTAGGTGCGCATCCACAGCATGGTCCAAGATCCAGACCAGCAAGGAAGATCCAAGCTTGCTTTGACTTGCATGACTGAGAACTGAACCCCTGGGCTCCTTATATAGGCTCAAGCCTAGTGCCGCTAAAAATAGCAGGAACCGTAAGTCGTCCATTGCCCTTGCAACCCAACCTGAGAATCGCCTGCCTAGCCCCTAGCCTCCCCATTCTATCTGAGCTAGTCCTGCGTGCCTACGCACACGTCAGATACGATCCATGCACATGACACCCCCCTCCTCTTCCCCCACAACTCCCCTTCCTTCCTTCCTTCCTCTAGCTGAGCCAAATGGTTGGATGATTACAATGCTTGATGGCTCCTTCAAGTCTTGAAGACTGGGGGCTTCCTGTGGATGGAGATTGAACAAATCAAATCAGAAAGCTAAATAACATAGTAGTCATCACAACATGGTTTGTCATGGCATGAAAGGTGTTGGGGAAAATAATGAATCGAGATGGAGATTAGTACACACACATGAATGATGAAGGAGCAAATTAATATTCACAAAAATGTCTCCATGGAGGGATCACTCTGTAAGAGAGTACAAACGCTTGCATCTCCCTCAAGGGTGATTCCATTTTCCACAAAATATGGTCTTTACTCAAAATTGAGGATACGTGCACTCTTTCTTACTTTTCATCATGTTCTCTGATTTTTCATCTTTAACCATTCACCATACGTGTTTCCTATCTTTGTGCTCACTGATATTTGCTTGGTCTATTCTCCAAGCTATCCTTCCTTCCTTTTGTATTTCCCTCTTTCTTTGATCACGTTTCTACTCTCTTTTCCTTTTCACCACTCTATTACATATTTGCCATCCCCACCCTACATGGTTGCTCATTATTTTATAAACTCAAATACAATTTCACGATAATTTCTTATTCTGTCAGTAGGAGTGTCTGCTGAGAAATCTGAGGTCATTTTGCCAATCAAGGACAGTCTTTGCATTGGCTAGGCATGGTACACGGTTTGCGCCAAGTGACCCATGGGACGCTGGACTCAGTTAGCCAGTGCCTCCAGCATTTCTAATACTCCAGAGACATCAGGGAACACTTGGATTTGAGTGTCGTCTTCAGAACCAGATTCTTATAACAGCCAGTCTTTCAGGTTGCCATTCTAAACAAATATTGTATGCCCCTGTATTCTGGTGTCTATTTTTAACCACGCCCAAAACAACCTAATTTTAAATCTCTGGCCTTGTGCCAGAATGGCAAAAAATTATATACATGGTCATAAGAGCCAAACCAAAGTCTTCCTGGTTACGACATTACTTATCAAACTGCCTTACTTGCAACACTACTTGCTTTGCCATTGTACTGCATTTTTAATGTAAGTGTTGAACATCTTGTGTGTCTTCAAATCACCCAATAGTGTCATTGAGATGTCATCTGCGGCCTGTAGGAGTAGCCGCCTTGATACTCAAGGTAGAAGACAGGCCGCCATATGGAAGCTGTGGCACCCAAGCCCGCTGATCTCTGCTTACACCATGGGCTTATGTAGATATGCATTTACACAATTGGACTTGCCTTTTGAGTATACTGCAAAGTTCATTTATGAGGATGCTGTTTGTCTGTTCTTTATTAAAGAGCTGTGGTAAGAACTTGGTACAAAGGACTCGGTAATATCACGTGGTTGTGTGTATGCGGCTGTCTGTACACATGCACACATGGTTCTATGCATTCATCTAGACCCATTGTTGGCACTGATCAATCGATGTGCATTACAGAAGCTTCTCCCCGGACTCCCCACTGTGCATCGATGGGGATTACAGTAGCTTGTTCCCAGACGCTCCCCTGTGCATGCTAGAGTTGATTGGTCATTGTGAATAATATTTGGAGATTATTAAACCACATTTGTTTTCACATCTACAAGTTTGGCCATTTTTGGTGTATGATGCAAACAAAGAATAGTTCCCAGTATTTTAGATAGCAGCAAAGGGGCCTTCTGTCAGAGGTCATTCAGGAGTCATGTGGGACTCTCTAAGAGATTTCATACATATACATAAATCAGTAAATCCCTTGTGCCCTAATCAATGACATTTTTAAAGGGAGTGTTTAAGTTATGTTCTTTATTGATTTTTCAATCTCCACATTAGTTGTACGTTGCAGAGTGCAGTTTTGGTGCACAGACTTGTATTTTTATTGAATTGGAATGAACTAGAATGATATGTGCGGACTTACCTGTTGGCTGAAAGTATTTAACGAAAAGTATTTAATGAAATGGAGGACTTTGTTATGCTGTTGCTCCATTGTAAAAGGCAGTTTTGAAAAAAGGGTTATAAAGCTCCTCATCAAACAGTACACAGACGAGCATAAGCGCGCTTTATTCATGAAACCTAAACCTTTGGACAATTGGAACTCAGGGCCCTTGGCTAGATGAATGCTCATTGTAGTTATAGTTATTAATCAGTTCGTAAAGAGGGTATATAAAAGGTTTTAGCCAGGTTTAGTGAGTACGTCTGTAATCTAAATATTATTACCTACTTGCTGAAAGGAATTTTAAATTTGGGTGTTTCAAGCATCAACTGTGGTTCAAGCGTTAACTGTGGCAAGGATTTTCATTGTGTATACAGGTGCCTCTCGAAGGTTTTAGGGCATTGCAAGGCATTTCAGGTCCTCAGAGATGTCAAATACACAAAGCGTATGGTGCTCCTGAGCGTTTACCCACAGCTCACACCTGGTAAATTTGTTAGTAGAGTTGTGAAAGATGCTACTCAAATAGTCTGCTCACGGCCATTTTGTAGAAAAAGTTCCATGTTCTGATTTTGGAAAGTTTTCATGGTCTTGAACAGTTTCAATCAGCTTGATCTACCAGAGTATTCATCAAAGGAGCAGCTTCAGGAGCGATTGTTGCTAGCAATCCATGAAGCTAGCGAAGGATTTGGTTTTGGTTGAGCATTTGTGATTAAGCTTTTGATCGGGAATTCGTTTTTTTCCTCCTTGGAGGTGTAGCTGGCCAGCCAACCTATATGAAGACTACAGAGAATCTTCCACCTTATAGAAAGGGATATCAAGTGCAGGTTCACAGGTGCAATGCCTTGTTGTCCTGCTGTATAAAGCATTTATACTGAGCCATATCACTCGGGTCCTGCGAATTGCTGCTTCACCTCAGGGGAGAGGTACATTATACATGCAGCTGCTGAGGAGTATGCCCAAAGTAATGATTGCATTTTTCCTGTGTATGTATCCAGATGAGTTTGAATGCTTAGTGGCTCTTTTGTATTAATAAAGATGTTTCACAGCCATGATGGGCTTCTACCTCAGTTATTAAAGATACTGCCAGCAATTTTGGCAATTTAAGCTTGAAAATTGGTTCAGAAGCTTTTCTACAGTCTCTTTCCTTTGATATGGTCCATGTTGCATCGTCCTTGATTTTCTTGGATGTGTGTATGTGCATGTATATGAGTTCCCCACTTTCCATATATACATATTACATACATATATTTATATGTGTATAAATGTTTTATTACCTACATACATATGTACATGCATGCATGTTCATATTTTAAATATGAGATTGTATATGCTTGCATGCATGAAGTATGAGACGGACCATCGAAAATTTTTTGAGAGTTTCAAGTAATATCTATAAACAACTACTTCTTACTTGAATTAGTTGGGTATCATTGGATTGTACTAATTAGAGGGGGCACTCTCTACCCCACAGAGAGGGATTGCCAACCATCCCTCTATGATGCTCTCATCCCATTTTTTGTGAAAGATTATTTGAGCATATTAATCATGTGTTTTCCATTGATTTGTAAGAGCCATTTTCGTAAAGTATATATGTAAACACCTACTTCCTTGAATTAGGTGGGTATCATCGGATGGTTCTGATTTGAAGGGGCACTTTCTACCCAATAAAGAGGAATTGACCATCCCTCTTGGGATGCTCTATGCAAGAGTGGATTGGGATATTCCATTTTTTGTAAATGATGATTTGAGCATATTAATCAGGTGTTTTACATTGCTTTGTAAGAGCCACTGTGTTGACGTTTGGACATATTAGACCAAGCAATATTATGAGTTGTTCCTCCCATACCTAATGAGCTACAAGTGGTCGCTACTCATTGAATATCATAGGGACATCTTGATTTGGCATTGCATCATTGGAGCATCATTGTGCCCACATTGACTCTACTATAATGGTTTATTTTTTCTCATGTAACAGACTTCTATTAAGTTTGAAAGAAATGGCAAAGCTCAAGGCACAAACACATCATGTAGACATTGAGAAAAAGTGGTAGTGAAGTAGCACTCAAAATATCTAAGCATATGCTCACACCATGCCATACCTCACTGAATTGGTTTTGAAGTAGTGGCATCACATTTATTAGCAGTCCTAGGAATTCTAGTATCATATTGTAAGCTATATGTTATAATCCATAATGGCACCTTCATCAACCCTTTGATATTTAGGACTTTCCTTAGTCTTAATAGTTCTTCCTAGGTCATACAAAAAATAATAATTCGTTATAGACGTTTTTGCATATAAAACTTGATTGGGTCACCTTCTTCTAGCCATCTTGTAGCCATATTCAATCAACCAAGACCTCTTGAGGTATATCATAAGGTTCCCAAAGGAGTGCAAACCTTTGGTAGTTGGGGATATAGCCCTAAATATTGTGGGAGTTGACCCACATAGCAGAGCATAAGTAGATTCTAGGTTGTTCAGAGAATTTAGGTGCCTCTCTCTCTCTCTCTTTCTCTCTCAACTTGTGCCATCTTAAAGGATGTTTTGGGTTCCCCTTGCTCATAAATGCAAGGGTAGGCTTTGAGGTACGCTAAGGATGAACTAACAGTATTTTGGTATTTGAAATGATTTTGTAAAGGGATAAGGAGTGGAAAAGGTCTTAAGAGTGAGGGTTGTCGAAAACCTAGTTCTTCACGTATACATTTGTTTTCTCATTAGAGAGCTACATTCTCTCTAGATCGAAAAACATTAGAAGGTCCATTTAAGATAAAAGGTTGGACAAACTCCCAAATGAGGAAAAACCTCAAGAGATAAGACTTGAAGAAATTGTGTGGTTGTCAGGCTTAGATTGGAATGCTAGAGGCACAAGCAACCATGCCACCCAGCAAAATTGGCAAAGCTTCCCTAAAAGAGATATCTGTTATGTGCAAGAAACCACCCAAGATATGAATTTATTTTAAATAGTGACAAGCATTCCATATGAAGACACTCTCCCTATCTAGAAATAGTATGCCATCTATGGTCTTGGGAATAGGATTGGAGGCAATTTGGCCGCCCCATGCAAACCCACATCCATTTAGTAAAATGAAAGGGTAACAACATCTTGTGGGAAGAGGTATGTATAGGGTAGGTTGAGAAGTGGCATTGCCACCTTGAGTCCTATCTCCTAATGGGAACTATTATGGAAATGATCATGAAGACTATGATATATCAAAGAGCATGTTCCCTTATTCATCAGGGATCAAGCTGAAAAACCATATCCTTATGTTTTACCAGCAATCGATTTAGAAATTTCAAAAAGCCTATGAACTGCTTCGAGTGTGAAAGGCCTCGTAAGGTTTTAGGTTGCCCTACTTCAATGCAAGTAGGAAAGTTTTTGGTACTATGTTATGATTGTGGAGGTTGCCTCTCACCCTCATTTAGCAAAGTCAAATAGACCTACTAAAAGAGATTTCGTGATGCTATGAATTATGATAAGAAAACATGTTGCCTAATTAGGGCAAGTTAAGACAAACCATGAGTGGAAGGGATGAAAATAAATCATGTGGAGGTCCTCATAATAAGACTAGAGGAAGGACAAAACATGCAAAATGTCATAAAGCTTGTCCCTCTCTAATGTTGAGAAGGGGAATGGCAGTGACCCCCTTTGAATGACTAGCTAGATCAATACTTATGAGAAATGGGTCCCACTTCTAGCCCAAATTAATGAAATGTAGAATTGGTTCCACCAACATTGATGAATGGAACAAGCTTCTAGCTATTAGTCCTTCCTAGATATGTACAAGATGAGAAATGGGTCCCACTTCTAACCCAAATTGATGAAATTTACTCTATTAAAGATTTAGAATTGGTTCCACCAACATTGACGAATGGAAGAAGTTGACAGTATAGGGTTGGTTGCCAAGAAGAATGTCCAAGTGCACTTACCACTAGGAACCCTTCTCATAGTAGGCAACAAAGCCCTATGGCATGGATTGAAAATATAAATAGAATTCTTCTTTAAGAGTCCCTAATAATATCATTGCACAACCTCCAAATCTAGATGGAAATGGAACCTTGCGAATTAAGGTCATTGCTTGTTGGAAGATTAATGCAAAGAATACCACCTTCCCTTGAATCACAAAAAGCGACGAAATATACTAGTAGAATGCCTCATTCATAATAAAATTGGTAGATATGACCAAGGTACCTCCATTAGGGATCATCAGAGACATATCAATGATTGTTGAGTTATCTTCAAGATACCCTTCATCATCATGATGCATATGTCTAAATGTGCATAAAACACATAGATGAGGATAGACAAACTAGTCCATAATTGGGGAAGCAATTATGTGCACATATATAGTAGAGAGAAACCAATCACAGTTGACTTAGAGATGCGGAACATCAAACCAATCAACCCAAGGCCTATGAATAGAGATTCAACAAAATGATGAGTATCTCCTTAGTTGCATGCATGTACTAGCTATTGTTGATGTACCAAGGTAGCATTCTAATCGCCTATATAAAAGTAGAAGAGACATCACTCAAAAAACTCTATCAGCTAATGACCCGATTCTTATGCTGCCAACACGTAATAATTTTTTATGCTAGGGAAGATTTGAGCACTCACTGATCTTGTTATAGATTGATTGCTTCCTTAAATGGATTAGGGATGAATCACCTTTTTCCCTATTGATTTGCCCTCTAGTGCAAGCCTTGGATACAAAATCCGTGTGGACCTCAAAACTACAAAATGATTTACAAACTCTGGTCATGAAGGCAAGGGAGTCTAGCTCCAAATTGAGCTCGAAAGTTGAAGCATTGGATTCAAATCAAGGGGGACATGAATACTGGTTTGAGATTACTATTGTTTGGGTCATTTTTTCTCTGAAGTTCCATCCAATTGGGATAGAGGAGGTTCCATGGAAGAGGCATCATCTAAAGGGCAATACCTTCCATTATGGACATCCCTAGATAGGAACGAGGAATCAGTAGAGTGGATGGATCCTTCACCCCTTTACTATAGATGCGGGACATCATTGGAAGAGTGGAATTATGTAGCTCACAGTAATTTCTCGTGTCCTCTCTATGGGCAACCCCAAGGTCCCATATCTAGCCATCAGGTGAGCCCTCTAGAAGGCAAGATGATCACGTAACAATGGCTCTTGCATCACTTCCTTGGAAGAGACTAGGCATGGGAGGGGGTATGCCATAGTTCTCTTCCCATTCTAACCAATGACCCTCACACAGCGTGGGAGTCAAGGCTTGAGAGTGTTCATCTTAAGAGTTGGCATTATTGTCAAGAGATTCAATAAGAAATAGGTATTGATCCCGTACTTGTGGGAAATTCTTAGCATTTGAATCTCCATCCCCATGACTTTGGGCTAGCTAGCAAATCATCAAAGGGCCTCTATTCATGTCCAAATGATCAATGTTAGCATAAGAGCAATTCACTCAAAAATTTTGAGATCTTTCTAGCTTAAAATAACACCAATGCTAATCATGAGCTATTGTATTCATTGAGCAAGTGTGATCCAGAGAGGCCACTGAAGATCTTTAGGGCCAAGGAACTCACCAAAGGGAGCAATGTGATAAACCTCTTATATGAAAAACCTATCCAATCAATTGGAACAATAACCTTGAGGTTTGACTCACAATCCATAGCTCTCATGATCCTAAGCACAATTACCAAGACAAGTGTAGGGGGAATGAGTAATCAAGAGGATGATGGTGATGACCTTGGTCAACGCTCTAGCCTCAATTCATAAGCTTCAAGACAATATAGAAATCCTTTGTGGATAGGAAGATGAGTCGGAATGTAGTTCTATAGCCAAGGTAGTTCCAAGGTTCAACACCCTAGACCAAATACCAAACCTTAGCTTGTCCCCTTCTAATAAATGAACTCTAAATGGAAGGATCAAATGTCAAAGGATGAGGAGACATCTTTGAAGAATCTCACAGATTCTAGAGACGATCCAACTTATGATAGAGGCAAGGCTACCTCAATTGGACATCGTTGAGCATTTCAAGAACCATGAAATGGAAAGAGTTGATATAAACCTCCCATGAGTTAAGAAGAAGATGGGAGAAGGAGAATATGGCATCTATGAAATGATTGATCTTGCTCTAATTGTGAACCAATAAGCCCATAGATCTCCTCAAGAAGAGAGTCCAATAATCTTGTATATGTGGTAGATGATCTCCTAGGGGAAAGATTCCAAGAGCTTAGAATAGGAATTGCTTTGTCTAGACCTACAAGGACATGAAGGGCATTCCTCGAGGTTTTTGTTCATACAATTCAATAACGGAAGATTTCAAACCTAGTTTGCAAATATCCTACCTAAGTATGCAAACCTAGTAGAGAAAGGACTTCAAAAGTTTATGGAGGCAAATTTCATAAATGAGATTGTGCATTTGGAGTGAATCATCCTCTAAAAACACAACATAATGCAGTTTCAATCTCATGATAGTCACTCATAGAGTTGAAAACCATAAACTCCATCACGCATAGCAAGGACTAGCTGTTATGACATCCCCGCAAACGTCATCAACACCCAATAGTTGGTGTAGACCATAGTATAAACATATGCTCTCACACATACAAATCCACACCCCCACATACTCGAGCATCCATTTATACAATGGCATATAGTCTCGTACGTGGATTTTTAGGCTATGGGGATAAGCACAAAATAGCATGTGCCATAGAAAGGGGAGAATTTGCCTATAAAGTTCCTTTTTCACTAACAAACACCCCACGAACTTCTAGAACTTATGTGCATGGTACTCAAACCACTCCTTAGTAAGCACTTTGAGGTGTTCATGGATGTTTTGCATGTACACGAACATGGGAGTGAGCATATTAGACACTTGAGAGAGGTTTTTTAAGTGATGAAGTTTATAGAATTTCCTTGCTCAAGTGTTCGTTCATTGTTAGCCATAGAGTTGTCCTAGTCTTGTATTGTCTCATTATAGAGTCTCTATAAATGGTAAAAGTAATAGTAAAGGTACCACCCCAAAGGAACCAAAAACGAATACACGTATTCATGGGACATGTGGCTTATTATCAAAGGTTCACATGGGCTACTATAAAGGCTTCATTGTAGACTTTATCAATGTTGCCATGACACTATAGGGGCCACTTATTGAATTTGTATGGATCAAGAGTGTGAGAAACCATTTCAAAGATTAGAAAAGCTTTTGTGAACGATTTAATATTGAGATCCACCCCATTGAGAGGTGAATTTCATGTCACATAGATGCCTGCAACCATACATATGGTGCATCATTACTTCACAGGTCTAGAGAGTACAAGATTGACTATATATTGTGCTTTGTCATTCAACAACTGCGCAATGTAGAAAGGAATTGCAAAAATTTTGAATAAGGGTTAGCCATGGTTTTACTTTCTGCTAAACCATTTGACTTTCTATGTTGATCACTATAGGCCTCTTATACCTAGTGATTCAACCTTATAATACATGCAAAATACTAAGATAGCCCCTACATTTGATGGAATTTGACTACATACTAGTAGTGAGGGAAGGTAACATTACCTCACCACCCATTTATTCAAAATCAATGATGGCACAAGGATGATATAAGAAAAGCCACATGTATTTCACACACAAGCATATTGGAAAATGACAAGTAGATGATGCTACAAAATGCCATGTATTTGGTTGGGTGCTTTACCCAAAGTGTTTCTAGAATGAATTGTAATCTTGTGTGATCTTTATGAGCAAGCAATTGTGTTGTTTTAGCTTCTGTGTGACATAATCCTTTGTTTGTCTCTACCGTTAGAACCCATAATTAGCATGTGAAACTAAATTTATTGTTGACCAAAAAAATTAGAATGAGAAACCATGAATCTAAATTTATCATTAATACAATATGAGGCAATCCCTTAAGGGGAAAGGGGGGGGGATCAAGGTCTTGCTCTTGTTCATGCGTGCAATTTGTGAATGTTTTAGGGTGGTGTGGACGATAGTGTTATTTGAATGAGTAAAATGTCAAGTGACCTTTGAGGGTGGATATGGTCAAGATTGCATCATGTAGGTGATGAGGTAGTGATTGTGAGATCATAGATGATGTGGATGGATATACATGCATGGCTTTAAATTTATGTATTTGATTGATGGAGAAATAGATCATAGTGTTTTCAACTCTTCTCATGTGATCCTTGCTCTACGTGTCTTTCTCTCTCCACCATGTTTTCCACAAGTATGCATGTATATATGTGTGTTATGTTTATTACTCTACTTTCTTTTTACAAGGAAAAATGCGTGCATGCGTTTGTGTGCATGTGTGTTGCTTTGGATGTCATGTCAATTGATTATTATTGAAAAGAACTTTAACATGCTATTGGAAAATTAAAAACAATTTACTCTATCAAGCATGCATAACAATACACAAATTTTCAAAAATATTCCTCCCACATAACAAAATCACATGAGATAATCACAAGAAAAAAGAAAAAGTAAATAACATAAATACCCAACAAATTAACAGACTCCCACAACTTGAGCATAAAAAGTAGAAACAATTTACTCTATGAAGCACATTTGGCATGCACAAATTTCCTAAAACATTTCTCCCACTTAACAAATAACATAAAGACTAAATAAACTTAACACATGCCAACACTTTCTAAGTGCCAGAATGGGTAAAGATGGACTTTTCTATGCATACTAGACTCATCTAAACAATGAGTGGATGAAATCACTCGTCACTAAAATTATCCTCGAAAAATAGTCTCAAAAGAATAGGAAGATTGCTAGATTTTCATAAGTTTCCTTGAGGAGCCATTCACTCTTCTTGCTATCATGAAATATGAACTATGTACAAGATCATACCAATCGACTCACCTCTTTAACCACATGAGAATTTTTTATACAAAAGCACTTGTAGGATGTGTATTGAAACACTTTTGTATAACAACTGTTGCAACTTTGTGTACCTCATAATTCCATGGCTAAGTTTTTCGGTAACTATCAAGCTATCGTAACATGAGGTAAAATAAAGCACACTCAAAATAACAAAATTCACTACCCTACGATTAGCTTATCTCAAAAGTATTGGCATCAAGACCACAACAATCTAGCTACTCCACATGATATGATTACTAGTGTTACCCATAGATGTTACACAAATTGTGCTCAAGGGAATCAATCGGGGATATTACTTGTAGATACTTGTATGGAGACCATAGAATATCATAAAAGTACTAAACTCACAAAGTCGAGTGCTCCTCAGGATTGTTAAGGTCCATCTCCACTTGTCGGATTGTCCATTGGATACCCTCCAATTTCTACAAACCAAAAAACATGGGCATGAAGCAAATCTCTCTCTCTCTCTCTCTCTCTCTCTCTCTTTGTGCACATTCCAAACTTGGTTGGAACTGGGTGAGCTCCCAGTGAAGCTTAGTCTCTACAAAGATCATTGTCTACATATCTCAGATGAGGGGTTTATTGACCCATTGGGATACACATTGATTCATTTACTCCATTAGCTAAGGATCTCTATTGGATAGTTTCAAGTCTCTTCACATAGACTACGTATTGAGAGTGGTCGAGTGGAGGGCTTACCCAAGGAGAAACGTATAAGCACACTATGCAATCTACAAGAGATTGAGTCTGAGGAGCATTTCATTTTTCAAATGCCCAATTTACTATGAGATCCGAGGATGCTTCTACTGTCTATTCAAAGATAGCTCCAAATTGTTATCACGGTTCCTCTCTTATGCAGATCAAAGATGCTTGGTCACATTCTTCCATGAGGCAGCTAGACATCATGAGCGCCTACTTTGATGACAAAGATGAGGGGCATACCTTGGTAGACTCTTCTCAGAGCATGATCACGGAGTTCTTTCGAATGGATCATGCAGGGTCCTACTCCATAGGCCCAAACACGATTGAGACCTAGATCTAGTGACACAGCAGCTCAGGGTTTTGACACACAAATTATGCTTGGGGACATTCTCTCCTTGTTCACAGTGAGAGCGCAACTGATAGGGATCATGGTCGCCCTTGTTAAACATAGAGCTGTGACTAGGAGACAATGCAAGACTACACCCACATGCATCTGACATCATTCTATCTCTAGTTTTATGCTCTCATGCCCCCACCCTTGATGAGGGAGGTTAGAGTGGACCACATTGTGAGATTGGAGCATATTTCACATGTATTCAGATGACAAACTCTCTAATGATGATTACGATGATAGTGACAATGGAGATGACTATTACTTTGATACGACTATGTAGCATTTATTTTTTGTTCTCTGCATGGGTGTTGATCCTCGAGTTAGTAGCTCCACCCTTTCAGCTTTCTTGTATCAAGTTTCTTACAATCTCTGAGATATGTGTTCCCCTAGAACATCTGACTATGCAAAGACTTAAATAGAGGATGAATATCACCCTTTCCCACATTATATGAGACACCCACAACAATGAGAATGAACATGCAAACATAGGATTGCTTGAAAGCCACCTTGCTCCCACATACAAATACCATAACAAAGGAGCTTAGACTCACATTGATAGATACACACAACAATGCCACAATCACACAATATGAGAGATGCTTGACATGCACACTACACACGACATGATTGTGTATGACAATTCACAAAGATGCACCTAAATAAATGATGAAAATACTACGGAAGCAGTGTGGTCATATTGTGATGGACTATGTCATGGTAACCTTCTTTGACCTCACAGTTTACCTCCTTATCCTAGAGGCAATCATCACATCTATCCTTTCATTCTGCCCTGCTCCAACAGAGCCCCAACCTATTCGAATCGTCTCCAAAGTTTGTTCTTTGGAAGGCCTAAGCTCACATCCTCTATAATGTCCCTAACCAACCTATACCCACAACAACTCCACACTCTTACCACATTATGCTTTAAGGAGGCCATTAAAAACTTGCAAAATTCTAGGGCCAAGGAACATGAAGGACTTTAAGTGAAATTTTGACTCATTGCTGAAAAACGCGTACTCCAATCTTAGCCAAGCTTTATCAAGAGCTTGGGTTCCCCCTATCTTGGACTTTTTGATTCACAAAGCAAACGAACCCATTAATACGAGGAGATACACACCAATGAGCATGCCAAGCTAGGCAATGGATCAAGAGATTACATTCACACTCAAAGCTCTCATTGAAAAGGTCAAACACCAAATACAAAGGCTATACTCCTTTGTAAATTTTCAAAAAGACTGTACTATGTAAACATTTTGTTTCATGACCATGGTTGACACGTACGATCACGTTCGATGCGTACCATTCAATATTAGTGCGGTACTAAACAAACTAAAAAATCTTAGGTGTGCGTCCGATGGTACGTTCAATACAAAAAAAAAGAGAGATTTTAAAGTTTTAGAGTAAGTTTTAGACGAAGTGATGGAGGAGGGGGATGAAGAGGGAGCTTGATGGAGATGGAGGGGGAGCTTGATGGAGAGGGAGGGAGAGGGAGAGGAAGATGGAGATGGAGATGGAGATGGAGATGGAGATGAAGATGGAGATGGAGATGGAGATGGAGATGGAGATGGAGAGGAGAGAGGGAGATTTAGAGGGAGAGGGAGATGGAGAGGTGCGCAGCGGGCTGCTTGATGGCTAGGGAGATGGAGAGGGAAGAGTGCTTGGTGGAGAGGGGGAGGGGTATATATGCAGGTTTGGAGGAGAGGCTGGCCCCAAACGGTAAAAAATAGGCAGAAAATGAAAACCCTAATCGGTCAAAACCCTAAAAGACACTTGACCCTACGAAAAGTTCCATACATCGAACGTAGGCAACCTTGTTCATGACTTTGGGCTTTTGGTATTAGAGATGACATCTTTCAAGCAGTTATGTGTTTATACAAGAGATTCATAAGCAAGGTGTGCATCACAAAAGTATGTCTAGAGGTATGTAGCACGATTGTTGTGAATGCCGGTACTCTTCGTTTCATCAAGGTTGATCTTCACGTCTCAAATGTCACAAAATGGATATAAAGATATTATGCTCTTTAACACTAGCAAGTTCAACTTCACCTTATTATTCATTCACTCATGAAAGAGAGATAGTTCAGCTTATGAGATGCTATGTTTGCATCTTCAGCGGATGCAAGTTAATATGAAAATATGCAATTGCCTTTTAGGTAGTAGATCTTTTGATTGAGTCGCTATGATTCAAGAGGCTACAAATCATGATTCTCTCATGCATAATCTGGAACAAGTGATGCACTCCATATTATATGAGTTTACCTCTCCACACAGATGCCTCATTTCATTCATCACCTACCTTAATATAGGCTTGATAGTTTGGCCAAACTAATGAGGTTAGAGAAAGGTTTCTTGTGGATGGCACTCATCATCTATGCAACTTGCTCCTAAGGGGGATGAGCAATGCTAGTATACATGAGCCACCAAATAAATGGTTTCACCCTCGTAGCATGTTGTCCTCCCTTGTTGCCCTCTTTTTATGCCCAACATTGTTGGCAACAATGGTGAACACACAAAGAAACAAATTTTATTCCAGAAATGTGGGTTACACTGATGAAAAATAAGGATATATATCACCTCCATCGGCACCTTAACGTAATACTAACCCTGGGACAAAAAACCTCCTAACTGGATGAAAAAGTCTCCAAGGGTAGGTTCATATCACCCTAGTCATAATCTAACAAATCCCCCGTATAGTGGTAGTGTTAACACATGCAGAGAATGGATTTATCACAAAAAAAATAAAAATCTAAGGCTTTGCAAAGCTCAAACTTTTCTTTGGGTAGTGCCTTGATAAAAAGATCTGCCACATTTTGGTGTGTAGGACAATATGAGCTGATGTCTCTTGCATGCAATTTCTCTCTAATAATGTACCTCTATTCGTTTTGTGCGGGTATGAAAACCAGATTCCGTGCTATTGCAATAGCAATATGAATTTCATTGAGAATGAGCTGGTAAGCACTCAATTAATTATTGCTTGTGTTGGAGCTTTGTTTCCATCTGCTTGGATCGCATTAGTTGGCCCTGATGTCACTGGGGTTTGCCTTCTGTTGTGCCTCCTCCCCATTGTGCCTTCTCTCTTCCCCCTAGCTCTTCCCCTCTAGGTGCCCTCCCCTCAGTCCTGCTTCCAACTCCATCTACTTGCTTGTTTGCTGCTGCTCCCTAATACGCGACAGCCTCCTGCAGCCTGTCTTATAATTGCTGCACTTGCTCCTGTTGCATTGGCTCCTTCTTTCAAGCTTTGAAATCATCAGAGCTACCATGAATTCGTGACTAGAAAAACAATCTCGCCAATCTCCTTCAGTCCATCAGCTGCAAACTTCAACTTTCTTCAACATTGTATGAGCTGCAAGGTTCAGTCGTTTTATCAGTTTGTTCTGCTTCAAAACTCCCCTTCAACAACTCCAAAACTCAGTTCTAATAGCAAAAAGGCTTAGCTTGAAGAAGGCGATTTGAACGGCTTCAAATTCGAGGTTATAAGCAGCAAGTTTCAGCTCCAAATTTGTTTTCTAACAACAGCCCTTACATCTTCTCTCCCTGCTCAGCCCTTCCCTCCTCCACTCTGAGCCTCTCCCTCCCTCACTCTCAACCCCTCTCTTCTCAGCCTGTCCCTCATCAGCCCCTTCCGCTCAAGCCTTTCCCCCTCTCCCTCTCACCTTCTCCGATCTCAGCCTCTCCCTTAGCCCCTCCCTCTCCTCTCTCAGCCCCTTCACACCTCGTAGCTTTCCTTAAGGATCTCCCACCTCGTGTTGCCTTCTCCTGTTAGCACTTAGCCCTGGTATGGTCTTGCACGCCAGCTAGGATTCAGTCAACCATCAGGTTGACTTAATTGGTCAACTCTTGTGGTTCACTTTGAGGCCTATATAGGCCAACACTTGTACTTTCTTCATTATCCATTTGCAAGTACTCTCGTTTCCTCAGCTTGTTGTTTGCTCCCTTACATTCCATCTCCATTCCATTGCTCCCTGCACCCAACACTGGTATTAGAGCAGGTTCTCTTGCTCTTGCTTGCCTTCCCCCGTGCTCACCTTTATCTCAGCTCAGCTTCCAGCCAACAGTTTGACTCAACTGCAGATCTTTTTTGCATTTCAGCAGCTCGTTTTTGAACCTGGCCTGCATCTGGACCTTCAGCCAGCATTGACTTTCCTTGGTGTTGGAACAGCTTTGGAGCAGCCTTGACTACAGAATCCTGTTTTTGGAGCTCAAAAACAGTCATGTGACGTTTTTTGACGTTTTCAAGTGCCAAATCAACTTTTTCCGCCATTTCTGAGTTGCTCTTACATAGGTGACATCAATTTGCAGCTGTCCGTACCTGTCGGTAAAACTATGCGGAAATCCATACAGCCCGTGGAGGTCCGTAAATTGCAGCACATTTGGTCACATATTGAAGCTTTTTTTTTTTGGGGGGGGGGCAAAGAAAGGAAACTTCTATTAATGCTTGAAAAAACCCCATACAAATCAGCAACCAAAATAGGGCTAATGATGGTATGTACAAAGAGAAAACCCTAGCTGTCCAAGACCAGCCTGTTGGTAATCCCAGCTCGCTGCCTAGGGACTATCCGGGACAAGGGCTAACAGCCAAGATAGTGGCCTATACATCCAACGGATATCTCCCGCCGAGACTATGTAGAATAGGCCTGCAAGCCAAGCCTTGTAGAAATGTTCCCGCCACTCAGCGGTTCCTTGTGAGACAAGAACACCACGCTCCCAACTAGCACGCAAAGTGAACATGATGTCTTGCCAAATGGCTACCAGTGTAGCCGCCAATGGAACCTATTTCCCTCCCATCACTTGACTGCAATGGGAGACCCAAATGTTCCGGGCAGGGATGTTGGCCACTGCCTCCCATACACTATCCTCCGGCAAAGGCTGCAGGCAAGTGCAGAGCGGCGGTACTACCTTGAGAAACTCAATCCGGAATACTTGCTCACCATGAATCTTGTACACTGGTGAGACCAGATCAATAGAGAAAGCATGGCATCCCTCTGTGAGCCACGCCACCATCCCACACGTGAAATCTCTCCGCATCCTCTGTAACTTGGCCACAATCCGGAAAGTTGCTGTCCAAATGCTCAGTGCCACTAGACAGCTCCATAAGCAGGGTGGGATAGTCTCCGATGCCCCCTCCGTGCAGCGAGCACATCTGCCGTCCACCAACATCTGCTCTAGCCACAGACCTACAGGCAAACCCCCCTGAGCCACCATCTAGAAGAAGTACGATATCTTCAGTGGTCTCAGGCTGAACCATAGTGATGGCCAAAAGTGGCACCTCCCTGGGAACCTCCTACTCAGCCAATGTCGCTCCCTCGAGGGGGTCCATGCTGTTGGCTCTAACTGAATGTGCTTGGCAACACATGTCGTGTACGAAAAGAAAGGTACCTCCTCTATCCTATCTGAGTGTCGTTTCCTCTGGACTAGATAGGACTGTCATCGGATCAATATGCCACACTCTGCCCAAACCGCCAACAACCTTGATCCACTACCACTCTAAATCCTCCAAGCTGCCAACTCCTCTGACTCCCTCTTTGACTCACATTGTAGGAGCCCACCAAGTCCCTCCCTGTAAAACCTGCGACAGATGAATCGTAGATGCTCTTTAAAGAACCAAACCCTGAGAGCCACCCCCGTTCGCAAGAACTGACCATCGCAGCAGTGGGGTGTCCAAGGGCTATGCAGCCCCTCCCACCATGACTCAAGGATCACTGAATCAATCTCAACCATCCGTATACCTGCTCCTTGCATGTGAGAGAGTGCTTGTGCCCTGGCCTCTAGATCCCTGGAGAGCTGTGTCTTAGGCCCCAAAGGATCTCACATGTAAGACAGTGCTCTACCCTGGCCTCTAGATCCCTGGAGAGCTGTCTAAGGCCTCAAAGGATCTCATTGGGCCACTGTCCCACAGTGCCCATCCAATGTGCGCCCTCTATCCTTATCTCTGACCTCTAGGTGCCAAAGAATCAACGGTCTCTCGAACTCTTCCCTGCAGGAGGGGCTAGCCCCGAGAAGTCCCCCTCATACCCTACGCCATACCTTGATTCATGGGGATCCTCTCGCTGTGAGTGGTGCCTTTTAGAAGATCCACCTGTAAGACTGCAGCCCACTGACCACCTGTTCGTCGGGGGGTGTTCCTGAGAAGTCCCCTCTGTAGGAGGAGCTTCGAGGACTCTGTGCCAAGTGCGAGACCCTGAACCACTAGCTTGCCAAGGAGTGCCTAGCTTTGCGTCTCTGGGTCTATGATGCCCATGCACGACTATGGAAGGATCACTGTCTACCAGGCCACTCTAGTCCTGGTGTTCCTCGTGCCATCCGAAGACGTGGCGAATAAGACCTAATTAACAACTAGAGCCCTGCCGAGGGAGAGAGTGGATTGGGGGATCCGAAGGGTGATTGGGGGGGGGGGGGGGGAGGGGAGAAGGATCCAAAGGGTGGGAAGGACAGGGGGGGAAGGCTCCATCAAAGAAGAAGAGGATGCCCACCACTTTGTCGGGGCTTGTTGGCGCTGCCACTCCTCCATCTCTCTCCCTGGGGGAGCGTATGTCATCACTACATCCGGTTTCTTGCTGCTTTGGTGTGGACTGCTACTTGGATGCTCGGTACTCGAGGGATCCACATAGAAGCAAGAACCCCCTCTACCTACCGGGGGGGACGACCTATGGGTGGGTTTGCTGACTGCTCCTCCTAAGGGAAGGAGGCTAACTCACGCTCCATCTGCTCCCTTGCCTTGTGTCTCACTCTCCGAGTCTGCTTGCTCAGCTTCTTCTTTCCTTTGGCCAAGATCCACTTGCCCTCAGAGGCTGTCACCCAAGGTGTTTGTTAGGGCTGCCTGGGAGAGCACTGGCCCCTCTCCTTCTATGTCTCATGCTGCTCACTCTGTCGAGCCTGTGAAGGAGAGGGGGAGGTCGTGTCTACCCTCTAGGCTAGTCTTGGGCTAGATGCCTCAACTGTCAACACCGTAGGCACTGTCGAAGGAGACCAAAGATCTCCACCCTCTGCTGACGTGTTCCTCCATCTAGGGTCTCTAGAAGAATCACCTCCGAGTGGAACTTCGGGTTCTCCACAACTATCCTGAGCCTGTGAACCCCATCATCGACTACTACTGAAGCTGCAATAACCGGAGGGGACTCTAACACAATACTGCAGGCCTCCCCTATAGAAGGAAGAATGGACATGTACTCCGTCGAGAACCCCGAGAAGCAGAGCGCCACCGAGAAGCGAGGGACATGATGTGTCGTATCCATATCCTCCACCAATGGATAAGGTAGACCAAATGTGGACCTAGGAAGATCGGACTTTGCTCCACGAGGGCCTGTGAAGTGGCTAGATAGCTTAGCTGAAGGAGAAAGACACCCCTCCCATAGATAGTGACCTCCTGAATATGGTCACCATCTAATGCTAAACTTCACTCCCCAATCTACCTCCTCAAGGGTGTCATATTAACAATCCGTCCACTACTCTATCTTGGTTGCATGCTAAGCACGTTGCTTCTCTGAGGGGAAGAGGCAAATCTTAATAGATTTGGGAGTCGAGGATGCTGCCATGAGCGCTCCTCTGGCCAAACCAAGGATCACCGTCAAGACTCTAGTCCCCAAAAAACAACCACTAACACTCTGCTGCTAAAGGAGGGAAGGAAAAACCAAAGTAAACCAACCTGCTAGAGGAATGCAAGCTAGGCGGGCTGCAAGTGCAGTACAAAAAGAAAAATCCGGAGCCTGGCAAGGCGAAACACCTCCCTAGATCTTGACGCCTCTGTCCCCCAATAATCCGTTGCTTGACGCTGATGTGATCTTGAGGTGCGAGCTCTACGTACAAACTCACAATGCTGGTCTATCCAGAGGCCAAGACCCTTTCTCAAGGCTGCCACAAGTCGAATGACCCCTAGGGGGGCTGCTCCTTGCACAGGCAACTGTACGGGTGGGAGGGTTGTGAGCCACCCTCCTCTTCCCGAATGACAAAGAGGCCTCAAGGGGGCGCCTTTCCACACTCCCTTGCATCTGTACGACCAACAAAGGGGACGGGGGCCCGCCTGCACCTAGCGGCTTGGGACGCCATCACAAGGTGGGGAGCCCATGGCTCCTCACTACGTGCTGGAGTCTACCGACTGAGGCCTCACGCTGGCGCAGGGCTGCATGGACTGCGTGAGTGCTCGAGGACAAAGGGCGGGGCTTGACCATTTGATCAGAGACTAGACCCGTCTCCCCAATAGAGGCACCTACTACCACTACAACCACTACAAGTGGTGCTATGGCTACCCTTGCCACTTCTGCTTCATCTACCACTAATCCCGCAGTGCTTCCCCACACCCAAACAAATCTGTTGAGATCAGAGAGATGCATAGGCACATGCAATGATTGCTATGAATAGCAAAAGGAAGGTTATACATCACATTCGGTCGACAACCAAGGTTGCATGGGATATTTTGGTCAATCTCTATCAGATTCGAAATTGCTGGCGTTGCCTATTTGTGCAAACAGCTCAATGGTGTTAAGATGAATGAAGGGGACAGCATGGATGCCTACCTCAGACAGATTAAGGATTTTAGAGAGCAGCTCATCAATGTTGATGAGATTGTCCCAGATTCACAGGTAGTGACTACAACTATTGAAAGGCTCCGTGACATATACTAGGGATTTGCTACGCATTGAGGCTAGTAGCCATGGGTAAACCCAACCACTATTCTTTCAGTCAGCTTGTTCCCCTATTCTTGCAAGAGGAGCAAAGTCATCAAAACAAAAACATGACTGCTTCTACTCATGTAGATAAAGCCTTTGCCACCGATCACAAGGGCAAAGGGGGAGGGAATTACAGCAAGCCCAAACCTTTCATCTGGTACCTCATCTTCTTCTTCTCTGGCTGCTGGGAAGAAGAAGAAGTGCTATAATTGTTGCAGGAAGCCTGGCCATGACATCTTTGAATGTCAGAAGTGCATTACTTTGGAGAAGAAAAAACAGCAAAATGGTCTTGCAGTCACACATGCTCCTGTTGCCCATGATCACCCTCATGAGGCAGCAAATGTGGCTCAAGATGATTGGGCATTTGTTGTGACTTGCCACTACAATCCGAAGATGCATTCTTCAGCTTTATCTATTTTAGATTCTAAGTCAGCCTAGTATTTGGATAGCGGTGCTTCTAAGCACATTACCTCTTGCAAATCTCTATTTCAGTCCTTGAGTGATCCTCCACATGGGTGCATTGTCACTTGTGCAAATAATGCAACTTATCCCGTGAAAGGGATTGGTCACTTGCAAGTCACATCGGGTCAGACAATACAGTGACACTTGAGGAAGTATAGTAGGTTCCAGGCACCAAAAAGAATCTGATTTCTATTTCAGCCATCTCCACAAATTGTTTCAAAGTTCTTTTTTATGTCTACAGACATCCTCTACCATTATCTACACTAGCAGCCATAGTGCTTTGGCTGTTGTGTGTAATCATGTCTTTCATGTGCGTGCTGCACATTGAGGTGCACTATCATTATGTTCGAGAGCGCCTCTTAGCTGGAGATATACAGCTGTCCTACATTCCCACAGAGGATAACTTAGCAGATCTCTTCACGAAGGCTCTACCAGAACCCAAGTTTGAGGCTTTTTGACATGCCTTACACTTGGCACCATTTATTACGTGACGTTGATCTCCATGTACTATCATAGGCTGGTATATCCATCTTGTGCTATATCCATCTTGGACGAAGATGTGCAACCATGAAATAGTTTCCAAGTATACCTAAGATGTATCTAGTATACTTCGGCCATACAGTGGAGGGGGTTTTGTTAGCACTTAGTCCTGGTATGGCCTTGTAGGCTAGTTAGGATTCAGTCAACACTCAGGTTGACTTCATTGGTCAGCTCTTGTGGTTGACTTTGGGGCCTATATAGGCCACCACTCGTACTTTCATTATCCATTTGCCTTGCATTCCATCTCAAAGGCATCATTTGTCCAAGCATCTTTGCCACTGGGAACAAGAAGGCATCCCAAGTTGCTCTCTCCAAAGAATGAATGCCACCTTCTCTTCCCCCCTTTTTGTATGACGGCAGCGCCACCATGTTGAAGTCCGTTGAAGTCCCCACCAATAATCCATGGGTCTGCAATGGGGGCCTTTTGGAAATGGCAGTGAGAGAACGCGAGAGAATGTAGTTGAAGCAAGCTAGAATGACATTGCAGCAACACAAACGAATAACAGTCATAGAGATGCCCCTGGGCATGTCAGCATAGATGAGGAGGAGATCGATGACATGAGAGCAGTATGGACCAGTGAGAGGAGATGATGATGAGGAGGGATACAGCCAGAGACACAAGAGCCCCCCACGATGCGGCGACAGATCAGAGCACGGTTCGCCCATTACAGCTCAATTGGGAGGAGACCGCCCAACCAGAGGCATTACTATTGATATGAGATCCCTTTATCATAAAAATATACAGACTGCCCACCGGTTACAAAGAGCTTGGAGACCATGCCCCCCAACACAGCGTGAGACAACCAAATAGACACACATACGAGACATTTTTGCAGCTCACAGGAGAGCCAATATGGCACCTAGATATGTCTTCTGACTACTACTCCAAGACTAAGTCTAGCTATTAGTCACTAGTTTTGGACTTGGAGTTTACATGTTTTTGTATCTCTGATTTTAGTCTACTATAGTGCTCAGCAACAACGGGTCTTAGTGAGCCCTTTGCATCAGCCCTTTGTGGCTTGTATGCGCATGTGCCACTTTGATATTGTACTTTGTCACATAGGCCTGTGAGGCCTTTCAAAGACGTTCTACATCTTTCTTTCTTTATTCTCTCTCTCTCTCTCTCTCAAACTGATGTATGGCTGTTTACTCTTTCACACTATTATGTAGGTACTCTAAAATAATGTGGGTTGCTTTTTGCACTCCTTTGGAGCTGCCATGTGCCCTCCCTAAAGCAGATGTACTAGAGGGTTTCTTGCTGTCCTAGAGACCTTTTGGTCTCCAGTGGACGTTAATAGACTCTCTCTCTCTCTCTCTCTCTCTCTCTCTCTCTCTCCATGATTGTGCACACATGGGAAGATATTTATCAACCATTTGCTCACCTGAACAAGGTCATGATAGCGTCTTGCAATGTCATCAAAATGTGGATCAACACCTTGATACTCCCGCAATCTTGTCACCTGCAAAATAAACACTTTAGAATGACTGAAGATACCACTAGTAAAATTTTTAAAATTATTGAATGTCAAATTTTATAGCAATCACCAACAAAAGGCATGAAGGTTTGCAATGTAAAAACCTTAGCTACTATTGTTCTAGGATTATGTGCCTTCCATAAAAGTGTGGTTTGACTCTCTTGTGTTTTTGCATTGCATTAGCAGAGGGGAAACACAATGAGAATAACCCATAAGGAAAGAACATGAACGATAAAAAATGAGAATGAGAACAAGAAAACACTAGGTGGACACATGACATGTAAAATACACATATACAAAAAGGTTATTTCCAGCCCAACCTTAGCCCATTACCATAGGTGAATGTGATGGAATCCCTCTTTGTCATATGGCACCAAACAAAAAAACCTATTCCTCTTCTATCAACATTGAAAATATGGAGCCAATTTTCGGAAACATTTCCACATTTATGGAAAGCATTGAAAAGAAAGTAGCATAGAAAGCAGCACCCATTGTTTGTAACCAAGTACCCACAAAAAAACCTTCGTGGGAAACGCATCTTGACCAAGGACTACATGAAGGCAGCAACAAAACCCCAAACACAATCTCCTTGGGATGTGAACCGTAAGCAATAAGCTAATCTATCAATAATGCATAAAATATATGCAAAAGGATGGCCCACCCAAAGCGACAATCAAAGAAAAGTTGGATCGATATCAAAAGACAACAAGTAGAGGGACATTGAAATGCAAAATTCGACCACACAAACCAAATGCAAAATGAAGATATGTACCTTGCAGCCAAGCTGGAGGAATACCCAATCTCTATGATAACAATCAACCACACGCATAGGTCCAATATTACAAGAAAGACCCTCAAAAGGTATATGACAAGCCAATTGGTTGTAGGACCAATGTCTTAGGTAGGCTCTGTATATTCATCATGAAACCAATCTATATCCAATGAGATGGTATGAAAAAGAACTCACTACTCATCAACCATATCCTAGGAGCAAGGAGCGGCACAAGAGAGTCTTGACAAAACCAAAGTAGAATATCTAAGACGAGGGAGATTCGAGATGGGAAAAGAAGATCCATGAAAATCCATTGGAAACAAAAATGTGAGACACCACCCAAGCAAGGACTGCAGCATAGAATTGGTGGCCGAGGACATACTTCCAAGGCCGATCCCTTACAAAAAGCTACAAATAAGAAAATTTCTTAAAAGAGCAACACTCTACATATCTCAAAGCCATGCTACGCTTAATCACAGGCAATATCAAAGTATGCAATGCAACATGTTCTACTAGTGTCTCCAGTGCCTTCTTAACTAGACCAAGATTAGTCATAATGACTCTTTGGACCTATCCCATACTGCGACGAGAAAAATCCCAACAAGAAGCAATCTGCGTACTAGTTGCCAACAACCCTGTGTGCTAGCTCGAATGTAAATAGCCAAAGAAGAATAAATGGTACTCTAAAAAGAAGTTTATTGCATATGCTTCCAAACACGAGGGTGAAGTATGAGCAAAGAAAATTTCAATCTCAAGCTAGCACCCCAAACACTCTCCAAAGATTAGCAATAGAGCCAAATTTGTCAAGGCTAAAAAAAACAAGTAGAGATTGAATCTCTAGAGAATCATGTGAAACAAGGTGGGCGGAGTGGACAAGGTGGGCGAAGTGGACAGAGGACGAAGAGAACGTAGATATGAGACTAGACGGAGTAGCAGTGTAACCGAGAACGATTCCGAGAGGGATGCAGAAGACGAAGTCGGGAGACGAAGCGTGAATGAAACAGACGTAGACAGGGAAGTCGGTAGGAGGAGAGGTGCGCAGTAACGGAGAAGATCAATCGAAGGTGAAGAACAAAATGTAAGAGATGGAGAATGGGGGAATAGACAGAGGCATGAGGAAGTAAGGTGAACAAAACTGAAAGTAAGAAAGCAAGGAGACTTGGAAGTTGAAAGTGTATTGCGAACAACCGAGGATACAAGAGCTCTCAAAGGCAAACTCTACCTTACAAATGAGCCAAAGAAGCCTTAATATAGGAGGGGGTGAGTGGCTTCTGAGTGGGGAATGAGTTGTATCGCACTATCTGAGTGGAATATTTTATACAATAGATAAGACATAAAGGTGAAGGTCTTACCCGGGACTACGGGCAGTGTCTAATCACCGAATAGCTGTACAAGGTCATGATGAAGGTCTTATCCAATATGGACAGTGTCTAATCATCATGACACGGAGATGGTCATCTGTTGCCGGGCCCATTGCCAGTTGGAAAAAGTAAACCGCCATTGCGTGCTTGCCAAAAAGGGGCGCCTTCACGTGACAACATATCAAGTAGGACATTAGTGCTTCCCTTTTTCCATTCCACAGAAAAATCATACATGGTAAAAAACTCTTGCCATCTTGCCACGCAGCCATGACCAATCTGCTTGTCAATGCGGCGTGTACAGAAAGTCTTGAAATTTTGATTATCTATTCTTACAATGAACTCCTTATTGATGATGAAGAGTTCTAACTTCTGAATGGCACGTTTAACGGCAAGTAATTCTTTCTCTATAGAATGATAATTACATTCAGCGCCTTGAAAGGTGCCCGATTGGTAGGCACAGATTACTCTTGAGCAGGAGTGCACTCAAGTAGAACAGCTCCCCAAAATCCATCTGAAGCATTGGTCTCAATGATGAGAGTACCATGCTCGGAAGGAATAGTAAGAGCTGGAAGGTGTTGAACACGCTCTTTGATTCTTTGGACTGTTGCAGTCTGGGGAGGGCCCCAGGGAGGTCCGTCTTTGCGAAGGCAAAGCTGGAGATCATAGTGATCCTTTGCTAGCTGTTCATAGAATGAGGATATATGATTTATTCAGCCAAGAAATCTCTGAAGTTGAGTACGGTCCTTGATTTCTTCCGAAAAGGCCAGAAGTGCCTTGGGCACGTGATTCTACATCTGTAGAGTGCCCTTGTGAATGTGTACACCAAGAAATTCAATGGTTTCCTAGCCAATCTGTATTTTCTTTGCAGAAAGGGCAAGGCCTTTTGCCTTTAATAGATCATATGCAATAGTCAGGTGCTTGAGGTATGAAGAAGGATCCTTACTATAAACCAGAATATCATCTATATACACTAAACAGAAAGAATGATGAATACCAAAGATTGAATCCATGAACTTTTGGAATTCAACCGGGGCGGTCTTGAGACCGAATGGCAAAACGTTCCACTGATAGAATCCTTGGGGAACAACAAAGCTAGTCTTATGTCTGTCTTCTGGGCGGAGGCCGATTTGCCAAAAACCTGCTTTCAAATCAAACTTCGAAAAGATAGATGATCCTGAAATTTTTTGCATTAAGTATTCCTTATTGGGAATAGGGTAAGAAACTAAGAGGAGGCATCTGTTGAGCGGCTTATAATTAATCACCAGCCTTATCTTATCGCGCTTTTGTTCGGAATGCTTATTTACATAAAAGGCTGCAACTGCCCATTTAGAGCGTGAATGTGAGATAAAACCGAGATCAAGAAGTTCTTGGATTTCTTGATTACACAAGAGATCAAGAAGGTCTTGCTTGGTAAATCCATATGGGCTTTCTTTGAAGGGTTTGGACCCTTCACGTAACGGCAAATCAACTTGATGTTAAAAGCCATGGGGGATTCACTGCTGCAATCAGTAACAAACTTATTATGCATATCTTGTAAAGCCTGGAGAGAGTGGAGAGTATGTACAGAAGCTCGTAAACTTTTGGCTTCTTCGGTGCAGAGAAGGCCCTATATGTATTCATCCAATTCAGTTCCTTGGAGGGGCTGCTGGAGGCGTCGATGCAGATCAGACTGCTCATCAAGGTCACCATCTATGAAGTGAGTTTGGAACTCACCGCGCATAAATTGTGAGCCTGGTGCCTCATGGAAAGCAGTGCGCTTACCACACCATTGCTACGGAGGAGGTTGCTGTGAAGTAGATGGCTGGGCTGGATCCTCATCCATAGGTTCTGGTTTGACACCAGAATTCATATCGAGAACTGGACCAAAAGAATTCATAGAGGAGGATGGAGAAGAACCTGGCGGAGACAGGTAAGGTGATTCTGGAAGCGGAGGCGAAGAAGGAGGTGACAGTGGGAGTGAAGGGGGAGCTTGGAGGAAGGGAGGAAGCTCTTCCTGAGCATCTTGCAATTCTTCGAGATGAAGGCGAAGAGCACGATTAACCGGATTGCCAGGATCAGCCCATTGCGTTGTTTCTGGAGGAGAATCAACTATCTCGATTGAAGATGAGAATTGAGACCAGAGCATGAGAGTTGGGGCTTGAGAGGGGTAACAAGGTTCGGAAAGCGGACTTGCCGAAGGAGGAGGTAAAGAGGGAGGAAATGACTTATATACAGACTGAGTAGAAGAGGATGCATGGCCCGTCTGTAGTTGTTGGAGCTCTTCTAGAACTGTGTGGATATTACAATCCAATTTGCCCACAGCAAGTTGTAAATCATAAAGGGCGGAATAGCAGGCATCTAGAGATACCTAAGTAGCAAGGTTGTGAGAGTTACACCAATTTAGCTGCTACTGCTCAACATGCATGTTGTCATCATCCTTGTCCGTCAAAGCATATGGAGCGTGGACAGACTTCAATAAACCGTCTTCAGTTGTTGCTTGAAATCCTTTAGACTGTGGCCACTTGACGGGTCGAAGCATTAACATAGGATGGATGCGATCAGCTAATGCAGTAATATTATCAAAATTGGAATAAGACTGTACGGGAGGATTGACCGCAATGGAGCGATGATACTGTAAACTAGCATCGGAAGGATAACGTGATGATGCAGTAGATGCTACCTAATCTCGGATAGAATCAATCTTCTCGAGGGGCAGAGTAGTCGCTATGTCAGATGCACTGTGTGGAGCTTCATCGGGAATATCAACAATAGAGACATGCGAGGACGATGGAAAAGATAAACGCATGACGCGCTTACCCTTTTCACTGGGAGCCTAGAGACGGATCAAGGACTTGGTCGGGGCATCTTCAATCTGAAAAGATGGCTGGCGTGGTGAGGAAGCTTCATCAAGAACCTACTGATAATCCATCTCTAGATGTAATTATCCATTCAACATGTCCTAGAGGGGATGCTAGGAGACAAATTGTACTCAAGAGCATCTCCAATGCAAATGTCACCTTTCTGCATGGTTAGAGCATTTTTTAGAATATGAGATAGTGATTGGCAATGATTGGAGCATTGACTTTGAGACTCAATTGGTATGCTGACGGGAGTGCTCTTCAGAGGTACTTGGCTTCTTTTGACAACAAGCAAAAAGAAAGTGACGACCAAGGGTATGTAATCTTCTTGTGCTTGTATGTTGATTAGAGTAGCATGTACGACTTCTAAGGCTTGACCAAGCTTTCAGAATAGCAACCATAATCCTCCTGCACCTGGCTGCGTCCCTACCGCTCCCTCTCCTGCCCCCTCTCCACTTCAGCAGCAGGTTCTTCCGCTTCGACACCCCTACAAGCTGACAGGGGAACGATGATGCCCCCTTCTGCTTCCTCATCGTAGCAGCAGGTCCGTTCAGGGAGGGATCCTGAGGGACGAGGCTCGTCTTTCCAGTCAGCAACTCCCAATCTCTAGCCTGGGCGTCCCTTACCGCGGGACTTCTGGAGGTTAGGACCGTGGAACTATCTGGAGGTGTTCAATGCTATTTTGGGGAATCAGATTACACTCATGATGGATGAGTTGATGGCGCCACATGGACTAGACCTTTGGTATGCCCATGGTGCAGAGGTGAACTTTCAGTTGAGCTTCATGCGTGAGGAGCCGGTGTTTGGTTTGGCGACAGGAGTTATCAGATTGCTGCTGGAGGTGAAGGTGGAGCAGTAGCCCCTCCAGAAGTGTGCAGAGCTGTTCAAGATGGAAGCCTCCTTAATGATGAAGTGGGCACGTAAAATCGGTATTGAGCCGGTATCCACACTAGTACGGCGTCGCACAGATACTGACTACTCATCCTCTAAAACCTTGACAAAATCACACAAAGCAGTCTTTCTAGGACAAGCACCCACTCACACGAGAGCCTTGTTCCCGACTCCCCTATCCTCATGAGCTGGACCATAGTGAGTTGGAACGTACACGGGTTCCATGACCATGTTCGTAGCCAGCCGTAGTACCTAACACTCCGACAGGAGTTGTAGAGAGCAGTGGACGGGCAGTGGACATCCTTATGGTTCAAGAGCACATGTTTTTAGCTTCAAACATCAGATGACGTCACCATCTCTCAGGGAGAGGTCCAGAGGAGTGGTCCCTTGCGGTAGGACGGAGTGGAGGGGTTTGCATCTCAGTCTCACAGACTTTGGCCCCATAGGTCTATGATTAGGGCGAGCCAAGACGGACAGTTTGGATGGGAGAATCCAGGATCGAGATTCTGAACGTGTATGCCCGAGCATGTAGACAACACCGCCCGGCCTCTTGGAGGAGGTTGTCAGAGTCTTCCGGATGTAGCCTCCTGGATTGTTGGAGGTGACTTCAACAACCTGGAGTTTGGGGAAGACAAGCAAGGCGGAGCCTCTTTTTCTGAGATGCCAACAGCAGAGAGTAGCACCTGGGAGCAATTCATTTAAAGATCAGGGGCAGAGACTTGTGGAGAGAGCCAGATTTTAGCAGGACACCTGGCAGCCTTCTCTTCTCCTTTGGACAAAGGAGACACGATGGATTGCTAGAGAGACTAGACCGTTTCTATCTTGGGGATTGGGCATTACACAGAGGCGGATCTACCGGGATTCTGGCAGGTACCACGATGTCAGATCACTCTCCAGTGGTACTTCACTTGGATCAGCCCCGCCGAGGTCTCCCCAAGAAGGGGGTCCGCATTCTAAAGGACCTCCTACAGGACGAGAAGATTCAACAAGTCATGGTAGGAATTTAGGAGCAGTCAGAGACGGCACCGTGTGAGGGCTAGGCTGCGTGGGTGGCCGATGCGTTTCAGAGGAGCAGTGAAGAGCTGCAGGATCACGCCCTTAGACGGAGGAGTACCCTTCAGGAGTGTGAGCGGGCTTTGAGGAGAGACCTCGCCTCCATCGAGAGGCGCAGGGAGCAAGACCCAGTGTCTCAGTGGCTTGGTGACAAATTCGAGAGCGCTTGTCTCGAGCTCCAGGACACAGAGGTGCGGCGGGCTGAGTTCTCCTATCATTCCTCCCAGGCCCTATGGGTGCAGCAGGGGGACAGGATGACGAAGGAGTTCTTTTAGACCACTGGGCCCCAATCGGCAGGCACACAGCTACAACGTCTCCGGGACTCGCAAGGCATCATGCACACTCACCCGCAGGAGATTCTGGACATGACCACCAGTTTTTACAGCCAGCTCTTTCAGATGGAGAGGATGACCCCAGCTGGTCTTGCGGCCCGAGAGCTAGTATTAGGTGGGACCAAATAGGAAACTTAGACAAAACCACCACTCTGGGCTCTAGCACATGGGGGTTGGTCGTGGCTAGTTGGGAAAAACTCTTGGTACTCCTGGCAAAATATGGTGCCTGCCGATTAGTCCACACAGTAGTCCACACAGCAGTCCACATTTTACAGGCAGCCAAACACATCTGAGGGTTTCCCTCATTATGCAATCCCATTGGATTCATCTTAGCCACCCCATCTATTCCAATAAGATAATATTGGACTGTACAGACACCTTAGCCGCCTGATTTATCCAATGGCATCTTGAATTCTAACCAGAATGTAACAGCACGTTACGGTATATTTGTATTTTCAACTTGGGTTGGTTCTTTAACCCTATAACCTGCCATCTTTGATTATTTGTTTGTCATTCACCCAACCAATTAACCCTGTACTTTTAATTGAATCTTCCATGCTGTTAACATGTTTCTATTCAGAAATTGTGGTTGTCTGCAATCTGCTATGGACAGATCTGCGTATAAAGTGAAGTTCATATTTTCTTTTTATGAGACAGATATCCATCTATTACAATTCATGCAAGATTTGATGCTCTACACAATCAAATGGCACAGCAGAAAAGCAACACAGCTGCACAACATCATAATCTCAGAATCCCTTGCTACACAACCACAATACTTAACAGCTCTGTTGTATGCTGCAGTTGCATCCTCTTTGGCTTCCAGCAAATGCCCCCTGAATCAAGTATGAGTCAGACTTTCTGCATTACTACAGTCCTTGGAAGCCCATAGGGTGATCAAAAAAGGCAAAATCTGTAAATATATTGAGCTCATTTTTGGTCCATCTCACCTGATTTTATGCAGCGCTGGTATGGAGTCCTGGGTATAGGTATCTCTCAGAAGAAGATGCTCTAAGACTCTGCAGATAAAAGATACAACTTCTCCATAAGTGCGAAACCACGTCAGAAAAGAATAGTAAAAGAATGACCAAGTCTGAAGAGAAGAAAATCACATAAATGCCTAGAAGCTTCAATCAACAGGCACACTATTGGACAAACTTACAAAGATCAATCATCACTAAACCCGTGGCAGACAAGCAAAAGTCTACATGCCTTGGGATAGATCAATCATCACTAAGTCTATATTGGACAAACTTACAAAGACCAATCATCACTAAACCCATGGCAGACAAGAAAAAGTCTGTATGCCTTCAAATAACTTCGAATATGACCCAAGCAGACAGCTCGCTGGTAATATGAACATACGAGACATACAAGATAACTAATATACGAAATGAAAGCGACTGGTGGAAATACGTCAGTTTCTTACTCATGTAAATGAACTATTTCTTGGCAACTTAGACGAAGTACATTTGCCATATTTATCTGTTGAGGGGATACAGAAAAGTGATAGATACACAAAATCAGGTAGACCTTAGTTTTACATTCATCGTTTGGCAGCGCTTGCAAAGCCAAGATTTTCTGAGCCCGTCCTGAAAAACAAATTTTATCAAACAAACCAAGTAATGAGGCTTCAAAATCCATGAAACATTAAACAACATCACACTGGTATAATGAGGTAAAGTGGGCTTCTAAAATCAGCCACGTATACCAAATGAAGTATGAAACTGCCTAAACAGCAAGTCAGTGAAGAGATTAAGATCTGTCTTCGACTAGATTACATATTGATGCTGATGTTGCAATTTGAAATCCTTCACTATCCTCAACAACACTCCCAAGATTTGCTCAAGCACCTGCGAGTTAAAAAAGTCAACCAAACTAGAAATTTCAGTATTCCCTTCAGGACATCAAAAGCCTTCAACTGTCCAACCTAAAAGCTCAGATGCATTGCCTACGGTGAACGAAAGTTCATATCTAATAAATATGCGAATGTGGTTAGAAGGTTCTGATGTCAACCATCACATGCTGACAAAAGTAACCATGCATTCATCCCAGATGAAGGTAGCAATTCATGCTTGCATGAATGCACGTGTATGCATGTGTATCCACCCCCATATGCACATGTGCCTTCACAGTCAAACATCAGAAGCAGCAGAAAAGAGTGGACCATTGTGACTCTAAGCTTCCGCATTGTATGATCAAGAGACTAGAGTGTGATCATACATTGTAATATTCTGCAAACTTCCTGTCAGAGGAATAGACGTCCTCGAGTAAGGCCACCTCTTCCCTCTCGATTTCTTCAATTGCCAATTTAACCCTGCACCATCAAATTCTAGCGAATTTTACCACAAACAAAACATGGTCCAATATATCTACACCCATAGATAATAACACAAGTATATCAAGAGCAGCATCTGCCAACCTTTCTGGAAGACGTGAACTTTTCAATGAATGCAGTCCAGGGGTATCTGCCCCAAGACCAATGAGAAATTGTAAGCCATAAAAATGCACTGCCAAAAAAACACACCCTAAAAGTAAAATAGGACGGTTTTAATGACACCACCTTCTCCATCAATACAAGAAATTCTACTTACCTGCATCACCAATCACAAAACATGCAGCAACTTTATCACACTTGACTCTTAGTCGCGCATCCACCTCAGGAACAAGGGCCATTTGATAGCTAGTACTGTCCTGTAAACATTCTTCGTACGTCAAATATACTCTTCAATTTCTTTTGATTACTTTGTTGAATACTTCTATGCCTACACAGTATCTTGTTGATTACATTCCGACAGTTGCAAAACATAAGACATACCAAAGGGATAAAACCAGCCATTAGATGTACAGATAGAATTGTTGACCAACCAGAATAATAGAAAACCCTAAAAGAAGTCGAATAATAGATTAAGTATGCTACAGGCAAAACAATATATATTGCACAAGCTAACTAACTGTTACAACTGATCTAAGATAGCAAAATGTAGCAACTAATTAAAACTTAGCACTAAGCCAAACGTTTTCTAAAAGTTATACGAGCTTTGATTATTATCCCATGCCACTTGGGCTTGTGTGTGTGTGAGAGTGAGAGTGAGTGAGTGTTTGCCACAGAGAGTCTCAGGGTGTGAGAGAGAGATCCTGTGCTAACCCTCATGCTCCCACGCTGCAGCTGCTTGTTTCTCCCTCAGTTTGACGCCCTCAAGGTTCCGTTGACGCCCGTTTTGTGTCCGTACACTCTATCAAAAAATTCGAGGGGGGAAAAAAAATCGTACTGTCAAAAATATGTACGATTTTGTCCGTACAGACAAAATCTGACAGCAAATCCGTATGGCTTGCATTCTTTCTGGGGATATCTATAATGAGTGGACTCTTCATTGTTCGGTCCGCCAGGGATGCCCTCTCAGTGCTTTACTGTATGCCAATGCTACTCATCCTATGCTGCAATATATTGATCATCTTGTGGCTACAAGATCACTTCATGGATTGGAATTGGATGCTAATCGCAGCATGGTTGCTCAAGCTTATGCTGATGATTCTTTCTTTACCCCGAAGAATACGCCCCATGATCTTGGTGCCTTGATGCAGGCCCTCTCTATTTATGGTTTGGCAGCTAGTCTTCATGTTAATTTTCAGAAGTCTAAGGTGCTTCCTTTGCATTCCAAAGATTGGCATAGTCTATTATGGCCCGGGGATATCATTCCACCCACTTAGTTTGTTCGTCATCTTGGTTACCCTTTGGGGTGGGAACTCACTTGCCGACAACAAACTGATTGGGTTTTGGCTAAGCTTCGGAAAAAGCTCAAGTATTGGAAACTGGCAACCTGGCCTTTGCACGTTCGTCTTCGAATAGTGCAGTCCATCCTTGTGGCATACATTCAATTTTACTTGCCATTGATCATGTTCACTAAGGTAGATCTTACATCTTTCATGTCTGTCTTTATGGAAATCTTCTCGCGATCCAAACATGGCAGAAAAAGTCTCAGGTTGCTTTCGATGCATCACATTTGTTCTCCCAAAATGCATGGTGGATTGAACATCACGGATATTCATGTGCATATTCTTGCCCATAGGGGGAAAATGTTGCTGCAATTTCTGCAAGGTGATCAGCCTTGGGCTCTTATGATTAGGACTCTGGTCACTCATATCAATATTTCTGCGTTTGGTCATTCGCAACTCAATCACTGGGATTTCTTTTTTGGCTGCACTGATGGCACTTAGCTTGGCTGCCCTTTTGTCTCCCGCTTGCTTCTTGACTGAAGCATGTTCTTTCTCATCTGGAATGGAATGGACGGCAATCTTTGCTTGGGAATTCTTTGAGAGCTAAAAGCATTCACTGGTCGAAAGTCTTTCAGCCTCCCTTGGCTTTACAAGAACCTCGGCGTTCCTACTTTGTCTCGTTTAAACTTGCACCTCGATTGCTGATGTTATAGATGATGCTAGTACTGTGCTCCCCTTTTCTCTAGCAACCACTACATATGGATTGGGCTCTCATTATCGTCCTTTGTGGCGACAAATTACTTCTATGCTTTCGCCTTTTGTTCCAATTTCTCCTTTGGAACTCCAGGACCACCAGCTGGAAGATTGGACTTTGACTTCTCTAGGGTCCTCTTCTCGTCCTTTGAGGCTATCTCAGATCACTGTACCTACATTGTATAAAATCCTTTTGCCTCAACCTTGGGTTTCAGAGAGAGGTGATTCTATTTGGCAAATGCGTCGCCCAGCCAAGTGGTGGAGGAAAAGATTATAGCAACTTTGGACCTATAAAGTACCGCTTCGGCAACAGGTTTTCTTTTGGCGAGTTCTTTTGGGAGTGTTTCCATCTGGATAGCTATTAGCTCATCGACACATTGCTCCTGCACTTTGCCACAGATGTTATGCTTCTTCGAAGACTGTGCCTCACTTGTTTTGGCATTGTCCGTGCTCTCGTGAGTTTTTTCATTTTGCTTCGACAGCGCCTGCGAGCGAAATTCCCATCTGTTCCATTTGGGAAGTTCTTATGGCTATTTGGGTTTCATCCATCCAGACCAAAGTTTCATCTTTTCTTCGTTTGGGTTCGCTACTGGGCACTATGGACTTTATGGACATATAGGAATTGTAAAGTCTTTGGTGATCCTACTTTCTCTTTGTTTGGCTTTTTTAGGCATTCTCTGCAACAATCTTTCTTTGATTACTTGTAGACTCGCTATGAGGTCTTTTTGGCATATACTGAAATTTTCAGTTGATGTAATTGTAGCACCTTATTTTGAGGTTGCTACTCATATAATATAATCAATCAAAGATTTCATTTAAAAAAAAGTGTGTGTGTGTGTGTGTGTGAGAGAGAGAGAGAGAGATGAGGGTCTAAACCCTGCTTAGTATGGCTTAATTCCCGTAGACATATATATTACAAACAATATTGCCAATGCTTATGTGCGAATTGAATATGCTAAGTATATTGAGCAGGATCTTCTTTTATTGCTGAAGCATTTGATACGGTACAATGGGATTTATTTTTGTAGACCATGAATGAGTTGGGATTTGGGGAAAAGATGCGACGTATTACTTATTGGCCGTACCAAGATAGTAAAGCTGCTGGCATTTATCTCATGATCTTACTCATGAATGGGCTCTCTTATTTGGTACGTCAAGGCGGCCCTCTTGTGCTTTGCTATATGCCATAGCTACTCATCTGATGCTTCGATACATGGATCACTTAGTAGCTACAAGTGCTTCGCATGGGTTATAGATACATGAAAGAAGGCCACAGATTGCGCAAGCTTATGCTTATGATTCCTTCTTCACTCATAATCGGGATAAGGATCCGGGCTATCAGGAGGGACCGCCTCATGGAGCTCTATCCTCTGAATGCTCTGACTTTGTATCCGATAAGCTAGAGAGACCTCATCAATCTGGAACGCATGGCCTCCCTCAATCAACCAAGCCACCATCCCCCAAGTGAAGTCCCTCTTAAGGCTCTGCATGCAGGTCATAATCCTAAGGGCTCCCATCCAAAGGATTCACGTTGTTAGACAAGGGTGAGATCTTTTCTTTACTTGCGTACACAATTGGGCACTATGGACTCTATGGAAGGATCGAAACCATAGGGTCTTTGGTAATCCGCCGTCCCTTGCCAAGTATCCCTTCTTTCGGGCATCTTTGCGGCAATCGTTTCGATTCTCTGCATGCTCGGGATCTTGACTATCTTGCTTACTTGCAGTACAATGAGATCATTTGATTTTGTAGCAGCATCTTCCCTCTTTGGGATTGCTTTTTGTCATATAAAAACAAATGAATTTCACCCCTCAAAAAAAAAGGTGTTTGTGTGTGTGTGTGTGTATGAGAGAGAGAGAGAGAGATGGTTATACCAATTGTCAGAGGCATATGTCAAAGGCATGGAACGATCCTTTATAACCTCATTAGTTTCAAATGATCCTTTAACATCTCTTCAGTTTCCTAGGCATTATGAGGCATACCATTCGTATTTTATACTTATTTATAACAGAAGCAAGGGGAAGGGCATTAAAACAATCAGCATGCATGCTCATGAAATCATAGAAAATAGAAAATTTAAGAAATTTAACCTCTTAAATATTTTAACTTGAAAAATGCCATGGATGATACAATGAACATTATAGTGCTCAAATGGCATAAGTTACAAGACCTCATCCAATTGGATATTCAGTCTTTCCTGTTATCTAAGTGCCACGTCCAAGGCAACCACATGGCCTTCAAGAGAACCGGTGATAACCAAATTAAAGGGGAATGAGTGAGTTGCCCTCAAGCAATCATAGCCTGAATCTAGTATGACCAAGCTTCTTCACTCAAAATGGCCTGCTCTCATTCAATCTTCACACAGACAAGCCCACTGGCATAGAAGGCAACCTTCATCCTTTTCCAAACTTAGACAATTTTCACAATTACCAACTATAACTTTGAGTTGAAAATGAGAAGAGACACCAATGGGATCAGTAGCACACTGTGGTGCTCACGTAGATGGAGCATATGCAGAGGTATCCACAGCAAGTAGACAACGAAGCAATCTCTCACACAACTCAACTGGAACGCAATCACACAACCTCAAAGACATATGATCCTTTGGAAAACAACCCCGAATCTCAAAACCTCAATCAGCCCATCCCTCCTAGCTGATGGCGCAACCCACAAAGAAGCTATGACTCCTCAGTCCCTCTCAAAAAAACTTGCACGCACAAGTAGACGTCTGACGCACAACCAGCCTCCAAGGCAAGACCTCCGTTTAACTTGTGGTGATCAGCCCTCCACAGAAGCATCGACCCCACAACAGCCCATGCAAAAGCTCACACATGGCTAGACTCTCTCAACACACACGAGAAGCTGAAAGGCATTAATGCTCAGTGCAAGGCATCGTCATGCGTCTGCTGGAAATTTGCCTCGATGACCATGCAAGCTCATGAAAATCATGAGGACAGGGGAGTCGGGAACAAGGCTCTCCTATGGGTGGGTGCCTGTCCTAGAAAGACTGACTTGTGTGAGTTTGCCGAGGGTTTGGAGGGCGAGTAGTCAGTCTGTGCGGCGTCGTACTAGGGTGGATACCGGCTCAATACCGATCTTCTGTACCCACTTCATCATGAAGTAGGCCTCCATCCCGAACAAATCCGCACACGTCTGGAGGGGCCAAAAGTGTGCCTGGTCCACCTTTGCCTCCATCGGCAATCTGATAACTCCCATTGCTAAACCACACACGGGCTCCTCGCACGTGAAGCTCAACTGAAAGTTCACCTCCGCACCATGGGCGTACCAAAGATCTAGTCCCTGTGGTCCCATCCACTCGTCCATCATGAGCATAAGCTGATTACCCAAAATAGCATCAAACACCTCCAGGGACCACTTCTCCAACCCTGTGGAGGCAAACGGAAATCTCCAAACGGGGTGTGTCTGAGATCCCACTGCACTGATCAAACCCCCCTTGCACAGCTGAAGGACCTTGAGCGTGATCTCCAATGGTAGAGGGTATGAGTTCGGAATCTCTAGGTAGTTCCTGTTAGAAAATACCCAACAAAGGGTACACGCAGCGGAAGACTTATAGTAATGCCCAGGAGCTCACACAGTGTGCGGTGTGGGTGTGGAATCACAAACTTCTTTACTTATGTGCATACAATAGGTGTGCAGACTCATCAATAGACAATGAACCAACCAGATAGAGAAACCACCAAAATATATATTTCCGTCCAAAACTATGGACACAATACAAGAGAGATAGATCCAGAGTCCCACCAATGGGGTGGTCCCCTGATCTTACCACAAGGTCCTCCTCCTATCAGCTGGCTATCTCTAGACTCGAGCCCGCGTGCTCCACCTGGAGCTTCTGTAGACTTTCCATCCTTTGACCTCAGCTCCTTGCTGCCCTAGAAGACAGCCAAGGTCTCAGCCTCACACTGAGCTAAGTCTGCAGCAACACTGGTACTCCTTCAGCTTCTGGATGTAGGCCCCAAGGGTTGTGCTCTGCTGCTCCTTTCTGCTCTGCTGGAAGCTGTACTGCTGGATGCTGAAATGAGGCAAGAGCCTCTCCTTTTATAGGCCCTGAGGCCTGGCAAAAATACCGACTGGTCAGCCCTATTTCGGCCGACTCAGTCTGGCTGAAAACCGACCTGGTTGGTTGTCTCTACCAGCCCAACCAGGGCCCTATATAGGCCCTTTTCAGCCTTTGTTCCATGCATCCCAGCCCTCTTGACCAGCCTAACCAAAGCCTGGTTGGCTGGCTCAACCAGCCCCAACCAGCTCTACTGTTGGCCGACCCGTTTGCTGATCTGTCCCGCCATATTCCTGCGCCATCTTTAGGGTATGCTGCAGGCCATGTGCCTACCCACACACCTTGCCAGATAGCTTGCCATGTAGGTGCCTGTACACCGGGATACCCCGCCATCTCGTGCTGCTCCAGATATGTCTCTTCCAGGCCAGATCTATGCCATGTATGCATCGCCATCTGCCATGGTCTCGACGCCATGTGTTGCAGCCACTTTGATGCGTCCAGGTACTTTCCTTTTTCTCTCTTGGGCACATCCTGCCCTAGGTCTCCCTCCCCCACGCTCTCCTCATTTGGGGGCTTACAGATGGGGAGGTGACCTTTCCAATAGTTCCAGGGTCTAACCTCCAGAAGTCCCGCAGTAAGGGACGCCCAAGCTGGAGGTTGAGAGCTGTTGGCCGGAAGGACGAGCCTCGTCTCTCAAGATCCCTCTCTGAACGGACCTGCTACTGTGATGAGAAGGCCAAAGGGGGCGTCGTCATTCCCTTGCCTGATGGCAGGGGTGTCGAAGCGGAAGAAGCTGCTACTGAAGCGGAGAGGGGAGTGACAGGAGCGGGAGAGGGAGGGACGTGGGGGACAGAGGGCGGGGGGCGGGTGGTGAGAGTGACCTGTTAGATATCAATGCTCCACTCTCAAGTAACTACGCGGGAACCAGCTAACTCTACTTGTAAGCCCCCCATATGAGAAGGCATTTGAGTAGCTCGGCTATCCGGTAGGTCCTGGTTTGGACACCAAATGGGAGCCATGTGTGGCTTGATGGCTGGACGGCTTCAAATAGAGTTGGCACACTGCTAACTAGGCTACATGCAAGTGCAGGAAGGCATCCCTTGACTGACCGCGCTGAGGGTAGACGGAGCATTTCCCGGGGCAGCCCACTCTCGAGTTGCAGGGCCCGTTTGGAGGCTGTGAGATGATCTTGGATGGCTGTGGGCCGAACGGTGACCGTAGGTTACTTGCTCTGTTTTGCGCACCGGTTCTATCGTATGGTCAGTGGCCTATATTTTGGGACCGACCCCCAGTCGACCGTTTTGGGCGGACTGGGTCGGCCACCCAATTGAGCTAACCGACTACGACTAGTGGCTATATAAGAGCAAGCCCGTGAAGCCCATTTCATCACTGGCTACAGCAACCCTGATTCCTTAACATCCAGCCTCCGTCTTCTATTGTTTCCAGCACGCCATCAAAGCTTCTTTCACAGGAGCGCACCGCTGGGAGGCAACGCCATCTATTGTATCAATTCTACAGTAATCAAATTTTCGATTCTCCATACTATCTTGTTTTCTCTCTTGCGTATGAGATCCTGTTATCTGTTGAGCACATACGTTGTATTATTTTCTTACGTGACCATCGGAGGGGGGACTGAGGGGGGAGAGGGGGCGGGGGGAACCTTGGAGGGGGAGGGGGAAGTGAAGAGAAGGGGGAGCAGGAGGGGGGGGGAGGAGGAGGGAAAAGGACGACCTCATGCCACCCCTGCTAATCAGACTCGCCGGGGATCTGGATCGGCTCCTCCACGGCTCTCATTGGGCTAGCAACTGCGGCTTCCGCCATCGTCGCATCTAGAGCTCCTGGGGCTCTCTGCTGCTGTAAGGGTGGGTGTAGAGGCTGGACTTCCGAAGCTGGGGGATCGACTGGATGGGCAGAGGCTCCCGCTTCGAGGGAGGGCTCCTGATGTTCCTCTTGCGAGGCCTCTCGGTCAACCTTGTCCCTCTCCTTGCGGTTGGCCCTCTGTCTACAGCGTTTGCGGGCCTGCTTGCTTGTTTTCTTTTTCTTTTCAACCTATGTCCAATTCCCTTCCGAGAAGGTAACCCATGGGGTCTAAGAATCCTGTTGCTCTTGCCTGAGAGGGCGCTGAACTCGGGCCTACTGACTCTGCCTACTCTGTGGAGGAGGGGAAGGAGGCACGCGAGGGAGGCCACGGGGGCAATCTCTGGCGAGGCGGCCCATCTGTCTGCATCGAAGACACTGGCCTAGTAACCCGAAGACCTCCACTCTCTGGCGAAGTGTGCCCCCTTCTAGGGCCTGGAGAAGGATCAACTCTGGGAGGGACTACGGGCTCTCCACCACTAGTCTGATCCTAGGGACTCCATCATCTGCTAGAACAGAGGCGATTGTCTCTGGCGGGGACTCTAACACTGTGCCAAATGCCCGGCCAATGGAAGGGAGGATGGCTCGATACTCCTTGGGAAGCCCTGGGAAACAGAGTAACCGGAAACCGTGGAACATGGTGTGTCGTATCCATGTCCTCCACTGTGAACCCATGATACCAAGGAAAGAGGTAAACAAGGTGCGGGCCAAGGAGTATGGGGCTCTACTTCACAAGTGTCGAGGCGGTGTCAGGGGAGCTCAGCTGGATGAGAAAAACGTCTCGTCCATAGATGGTGACCTCCTGGATGTGGTCGCCCTCTAATATCAAACTCGCATGAATCCACTCTCGCACCTGTCTTCGTGTAGGCGTGAGGCACACAATTCTACCCACAAGCGCCTTGTCTTGGAGGAACTAAATTGCCTGATGTACCTGTTCAGCTGGGGAAAGAAGAACCTTGACGGCTGTGGGAGTCCAAGATGCTGCCATAGAGCCCCTCTGGCCAGACCAAAGGTCGCCACCAAGATTTTCTTTTCCCGTAACAAACACAAGTGCTACAGCTGCAGGGAGGCAAATGAAAAAGGAAAGAAAAGAGCGACAAGGTGAGGCGAGGCGGAGGAGAGAGAATGAGAGGGCAGCAAGGAAAGTAGAGGGGAGGAGAGGAAGGAGGGAGAGGAGGAGGAGGATTGAAGAGAAGGGAGGAGGGCAGGAGGGGCGGGAGAAGAGGAGGAGGAGGGGGGAGGCAGAGTGGCGAGGGGGGTGCGCTGACGTGAGGAGGGCAGAAGGACGAGAGGAAGTGCGGGGCGGCAAGGAGGGGGAATGGGAGGCAAGGAGGCGGAAGGAGGGGTGGAGTGGGGAAGAAGACAAGGCGGGGGGCAGAGCAAGGGGCAGCGCGGGGGCGAGGGAGAAGGTAGGGCGAGGGAGAACCGAGGGGAGGAGGGGGCGGCGCGGGGGCGGAGCAAGGGGCGGCATGGGGGTGAGGGAGAAGGCAGGGTGGGGGAGAAGGCAAGGCGGGGGAGCAGCGAGGGGAGGAGGCACGGGGCTGAGGCAAGGCCGGAGGCAAAGGTGGAGCGAGGAGGACAGGGCAGAGTGGAGAGCGAGGAGGGGTGAGGCGGAGCGAGGGCGAGGGCGAGGGCGAGGCAGGGAGGAGGGGGCAAAGGGCAAAGCAGCCAGGAGCCGCGGGCAGCCTACAGGCCGCCGCGAGCAACAGGGGGGAGCGGATTGAATTTTTAGCTCCAAAACTTACTCTTTAACGAAAAAGTTGAGTGGTTGCACTTACAATTGTATTTCGTGAAATTTGGAGTAGACCGGGTGAGTGGAGTAACCTTTGGTGTGAGGAGGCAGTTCTCATGCTAGCCTGCATAGTGGCCAACATCTATTTGTGCTGGAGTAACATGGCTTCCCGGTCAAGTTGGTGTTGCTTCTCGACTTGGGCCATCTCGTCACGCTGAAGGCCGCCTTCCGTTTGCGCTCCTTGCACATTAGCAAGAGCAGTTTTTCAAAGTTGAGAGTCCCTTGCCTTCTTCAGGTTTTTCCTCCTCTGTAGTTTTTTTTTCTTCGAGCTAATTTTGTGTTTCCTCCAGCTGCTTGTCTTTTTCACCCAATTGCCATGAAGTTTCTTTCAGCTGGGCCAAAAGGAGTTCGTTCTATTCCATGATCTTCTCTAACATCGCTTGAGTGCTAGGCAGAAGCGTACTTTCTTTGCAATTGAAATTTTGCTCGTCTTCTCTCTGCTGCTCCATGATGGTGGTCTGTGTGTCCTTTCCGGATCTCAACAAGACCATGCACTCACAGTAGTCAAGCTGGATCACAAACTGAAGCTCTCATACCAATGTAACTGTTGAGATTCAGCATCTCCAGGCGTGGCCAGCCGACCAGCCCCCATGCAGCAAGGGGGGCCAGAGGGGGTAGGCTGGCCGACCAGCTGGTCGGCCCAGTTGGCCTGACCGACCAGGCTGGTCGGTCCAGCCAAACTGGCCGACTCCCCCCCTTGGCCTGCCCTATAAAAGGGCCTCCTTCCCTTCATTTCCTTCATCACTTCTTGCAGCTCCTCAAGGCTCCAGCATACAGCCTGCTCCTGACCATCCCCTCAGAGCCCCCTCTCAGCTGCTCAGTTGGCTGCCCACACTCCCACAGCAGATCTTGCCTCTTCAGGGCTCTTGCCTCCCCGCTCCAGGCCTCTACAGTTCCCTTGTTCCAAGGTTCCTGCCTCTTCACCCAGGCTCCTTCAGCCTCCTCTTCTCTAGGCTCTTGCCTCCTCAGTTCAGGCTCCTCTAGCCTCTTCACTCCAGGCCCCTGCCTCTTCGTTTCAGGCTTCTCCTGCCTCCGTGCTCTCAGGCTTCAGCTTTCTTGTGTTCCCCCCTTTTTTCTCTGCTTCAGTTCAGCCTCTCCTGCAGCTCCTGTTTTCTTATCTTATTCAAGATATCTTGTATTTCAGTTGCTGCCTTGGTTTAAGGGCTGATTTACAGCAGATCAGTGGTGGTACATTTTGTTATCTCTAGTGTTCTCTGTATGGCTCTATAATTTCAGTTTGTTTGCATCTTCCGCTGCCATTTTAATAGTAACATGCAACGGTTTAACGATCGTGTAATGAGCAGCAAGACCTTTAAACCTTTGTGCGAGGCGTATGCGTATGCACCAAAAGAGGGAGAGAGAAATTAAGGTTAGAGAGATGATGTGGACGACACCAAATTGGGTCCCTATACCCATAGAGGGCCCCCTTCACAAATAGGGAAGAATTAGCTCTATACTTGGAGAACTGCAAAAGATACAAATAACACTCCATCAGAGAGCACGGAATGCAACTTGAGGATGACCCTTCCACGTTAAGAGCTGACCCACGAATGCCTGAGAAGCAACCCAATCTCAACCAAGACCAATGCTGCCCACACTAAAGATGCTGGACCATTGTGCAAGGCTGAAGAGGCTTGTGATGTCCTCGTGCATGCAGCGGAGCTGCATGAGAGAGAGAGATGATCATAGGAACTATCTGCACTTTGTTGATGAAGCCAGTTGTCACCCTGCACCCAAGTGCAGGGGTGCATGTGACCCTAGAGCAGTGTGGCTTGGGAGAGCAGTTTATACTCGGCCTCTTTTGGGCAGCAACATTTTTAGAAGAGATCTATTTTGTTCATCCATCCTTGGTCCTCAAGTTTATGAACTACACTTGCTTCCACTTTTATGCATTCATGCATGTTGAGATCTTTCATGGCCAATGTTGCTCCATTGTGTGTCCACTTTACACTATGCTTTGCTTCAAGGAGTTCATGCTTGGCAAACTCATTGTTGCACTGTAACTATCATTTTTGAAGACTTGCTTTCTACTTTTCAGTGATCTCAATTCTCCTCACGTGATACTGTCAGAAAAGGTCAACGCAGTCCGATCACTGCAGCAAATTTATAAGGCATGCTAATCTCGTCTAGTTAGGATAACGCCACATCATGTAACTCGTATTATGCATGTACATGACAACACATCTGCAACTTTGACTTCATTTCCTCTTCGATATTAAATTTCCATGTGGAATTCTTGCATGAGTTTTGCTCACCTAGCTTGATGGCCACTCAAGTCCGGTTGTTCACATAGACCATGAGTCCTGTAGGCAATGTCTTCATGTCTTCAATGCATGACTACCAGCATACAACTCTTCTTCATAAGTTGGCCAATTTCTTTGAGAAGGAGCTTTGAAAGTTCCCTCTTGATTCAACACTGCTCTAAGGATCAACTACCTACATCGGGGTCCATCAACTATTGCCTTCTATATAGTGTGATCTTAACCATCATCAGATGTCATGTTCAATGTTTTGATTGAATTTCGTCATGGCATCTTCGACAGGTGTTAGGTGATCTCGGGCTGCACAAGGTTGATAAATTTAAAATTTTGCAGACCAGGAGAAAATTATCTTGCAGATGGGAGACAATATTCAATTTTCTCTGTAGATGCTTCTCAGAGCTCTTGGCATTACCTTTCAACCTTGTAGATCCGTCACTTCAAGTTGTTCTCGTTGGGTTTTCTGCAACCTCGGACTGTTTTCTCTAATTCATTTGTTGCCGCAATGCATTCCTCGGTTGCCAATAGTGGCCTCTTAATACTTTCCAAGTATATTGCATAAAGGTTTCTACGCCATGACGCCAAGGGTTGATACTAGTAGAGATCAAGCATTTAGATGCCACATCACCAGGTCCATATATATATACGTGTGTGTGTGTGTGTGTGTGTGTGTGGAGAGAGAGAGAGAGAGAGAGAGAGAGAGAGCCCTGGTTTTTTTAATGAAGAGAGCGTGCTCTATTAGTGTAGCAGCTGTATAGTCTTGTGTTACTGATGTCCTGGGTTTTGTTCACCTTTGTCTCTTCAAACCCCTCTCCCTCGTCTCTTTGGTTAACAAAAAGAGCTACCAACAATGCGACAAGATTATCAGATAGGTAGTCAGCTGTACACATTGCTGATTGACCAAAAAAAACTACACTCCATGAACTATTTGTTTCTTTAGATAAACAATTTATTTACGATCTAATCGTTTTTATGTTGTTTGCATATACCGTGTATCTTTTCCCAAAAACAGTAGCACGAAATTGATGTCAACTTTTAGACATGAAAAGTCTGACTTTGCTTATGGGTTGATAAATTCCCCAACAGGCGGCTTTAGAGATGGCAGTAAAGACCCACAACACATGTAATGCTTCATAGCCCACACAATAACTGTCAAATTCATTCCTAGTCCATTGCCAGAAGGTGAAGTACATATAAAAAACCTTTCTAGAAAAGTATTCTTCTTCTTTGCAGTACTCAAGGGAAAAGCACCATACCTCTGCAAATGGCACCTTAGCCAAATGAGTTTGGCGCAGCCAAGCAGGTGTGACACCCAAAAATCTGTTAACCACACCTCCTACACCAGCTTCTCCAGTTTCCAAGCTATTATTTGTGGCTGGAAAAGCACTACTGCTTAGGAGGCAGGTGCTATTGCTGGAACTTAGGTTGATGCTGGAACCAATTCTGCTTGAGGCTGTACTGTCGACAGAGGTACAAGACGCATTGCTCCATTTCTCCTCCTCCTCTGGAAGCTCACCATCTTTGGAGAGAAGAGGCAATCTCAGCCGTTGAGCTCCTTCGGCAATGACAAGGCGTTGCTCCAGAGCTTCGTACACCTGTAATACAGGTAGCATCGACACTTTTTGTAACTGCATGTACATCATTCTCAAAAAAAAGAAAAAGGAAATCCCTCACCAGCAACCAAAACTTCCACAAGGGCAAATAGGAAATTTTACCATAGACATAGAAGAAGATTAATCAGATAGAAAGCAAAAATGAGCAGAGACTTGGACCACAGCAGTGCAGTAGGGCTATCAATTGTCTGCACATTCAAAAGTGGTCATAAGAAACAACCACCATTGAGGGATGCATACCTCCTTGAAGGCTTCAGCTACTGCATAGGCGATGCACATTGCTGCACAGAGAAAAACACTCTGCAACATGTCTACTAATGGGTACACAGCACAGGATTCTTCCAACCGTGAAGATTTCCTAGACTGTTTTCTTCTTCTTGAAATGATTTGCTAAACCTAACATTTGATTATTAAAGAAAATTTATTGAGAGGGCCAAGCACCACCAATTGAGACATCTGGCCCGATGGTGCAAAATAAGACCGATTCCAATAGGATTCCTTTTACTTAGACCTGGCAATTACACATCAAGGAGTACCACACCTCCAAAACAAAAAAAGTTTATTGACCTCAACCTGAGCCGTCTAGCAAAGATAGATAGGGCACTTGACAATTACACACAATAAAAAATCAAAGGACATGGTCTCCTGCAAAGTGAGAAAAAGCAAGCTCCCACAACTACCCACCCTACAAACTACCAGCCATCACTTTTACAGTCGCAAAATTTGAAGCCGAACTGGAGCGGAGAGAGGTTCTTCTCTCAATATAATCTTGGGGCCCCAAGAGAAGGGATAGGAATCCTCAGAAGCAACTGCCTGCACTAAGACATAGCTTGGCTCCCCAAAAGGAGTCCCTTACAAGAGAGCCCAACCCCACCCCCGGCCCCCCCTTCCCTAAAATTCGAGCTTTACTTTGGTCCACTTTGTTAACACCCAAATGGGCCTAAACAGCTACAAACCTACTATCCTACCTCAAAGCTCTACTTCTTCAACAAAGAAGCCATCTTAATGTAGTAACTACCACAATCATAAAATTTACCCAAATTCCCCAATTAGTATCCATAAGTAATTTCAACACAACGATATTCAAACATGGATCTTCAACCAAAGCATTTATAGCATTTCCCTTAATGAAATGAGTACCTTTAATAGTTCTACTACTAGTTGGGCTAAGCAAAGTCACGCAACATATCAACACTGCAAATGGCAGTAAAATCCAAGCCTCATGCAACAAACTCTGGTATAACAACAAGGAATTGCTGCGTTCAAGTTACAGTAGCACACCTTTACCTATACATTTTACATGATCCTAGGTTATGTCTCACTTTTGGATCTTCGTCATGGATGTTCGACCAGTAAGTATCAATAAGGGCACAGGCAAACACTGAATGCTACAAAGACATTATCATATTGATGTCTCTCTAGGTCGAGAATCCCAGTTCTGTTCATACGCCAAGCATAGTAATGGGGAATGGTAGTATAAGGTTCTAAGGTACAGATTAAAGGTGTATCAGAGCGAGCTTCAGTGCACCCATAGCACTTCAGTCCTCATGGTGGAACGACAGCATGCATACTCCAAGCGTCATTTGGTCCCCCTTCTTATTATCACAGTCTCTTGCAAATTATCCACGCTTGTCACAGTAGAAACATTTGTGTGTTCCCCTTGTCTCCATTCTGTGAAGATTCCTCCCTGTCTGAAGATGCCCACATAAGCATAGATGAAGTACACACTGAGATCTAAAATATAATGAACAGGATAGGTAGGGCTCCAGATAGGTATGACATAATCTTTCGGAACAAAATCCAATTATTGAAGGAGAAACGACAGCATTACCAGTTGGATGTACAACAGGATAGCAAGCCAAGATGTATTACCACGCCCATAATGTGTGGATTGGTCAACTGCAGATGCAAGTCCAATGCTCCACAATAGGTGGAGTTATCAATGTAACAGATCTCACTCACAACATATGCACACAGGTATAGATGAAAAACACAATTAGATCTAGAATGTACGCATCAAGATATGCAAGCCAAAAAGTGCCAGCCATTGGAAAAGTATGTGATGAACGATGTGGATTATTTCATTGCTTCACCCTGGGGTGATTCGTTCTGTTGAGTGATCGTTAGACCTTAGGTCCTAGGACATTATGTCATTGGAGGGTGGTGACAGGTTTTATTGTGAGGGCAGAGCTATTGATTCACCGCTCCTTGTTATGTAGCTGTACATTTTGAAAATTTGATATCCAGGCTATTTAAATACCTCTGGAGAACCTCGCAGGCATAGCTGAGAAAATAATGCCTGTATGTCACGAATACCACCCGAATTGGCCACTGAAATCGTGTGTTGATATTCTTCAACAATGGCTGTAGCTTCGGCGTAGACGGCCTGCGCAGAGAGTATCCCGACCGTAATCATGACACATAACAGCACTTACGTTACGGTTTCTTTGTAATATGCAGGGGGCACAGCTTACCATTGCCTCTAAGTATCTCAGCCTCTCTCTACCCATCTCTTCTCTCGCCTGCGCAATTTTTTAATGGACAGTTTTAGGATTGCGCTTCATCACAAATTCGCAATATCAGGATCTGCGTGAAATGCTATAAATATGAAATACCAGAAGAAGGTCATAATAAGCAGATCTGGTAATAAGGGAGCCATCAGGAGCCAAACAATGGCGCTCGAGCTGCTCCAGCACATTGGCGAGGCCAGGACCAAGCGGCTGGCCGATGGGGGGGTTAAGGATAGGCTTCACCATGGCAATGCTTCTGCAGAAATGCGTCGGGGATGATTTTGGGTTCTGATTCGTCTTGCTCTTCGCGTCGAAATTATCGAAACTTTTACATGATGTGCGGTCGGTTACAGTCAGAACTCAAAGCCATTAGCTTCTGAATGTTTGTAGTGCTCCGTCTCTATTTTACTCCTGCTCCATAGCTCCATAGCTAAGAATCGACCATCGTTTTCATACATTACGTCGGCAGGTGCATTCCAATGACTGCTAATTTAGTCGATCTCAGTTTTCGAATGCAGCAAAATTCTGAGGCAACCGAAAGTGCTAGTCTCTCTTCCCGCCGAAGTATTAAAGGAGATTGCTTACAGACTAAGGCTGGGTTCACACGAACCGCGCCATGTCCCCCTACCAAGACACAGAAGCTCCCCCCCACGCAGGGCCAACTTCCCACCCAGGCGTGTTTCACATGTGGGCGGACCCCCATCCGGACATTCGCCTTAATCCAATAAAAAATTAGGATGCAGGTTTATAGCTTTCACATGCGGGCGGACACCGCTCTCCAAAAAAATGAGTTGGCGGCCCAACCACACCCAAGCGCAATCCAAATTTCGGGTGGCCTCCCTATGACGGCCAAGAACTTATCCACGGCTCAATGTCCATGTCCAATCAAAATGATGATGGCCCACCAGCCTGACACTCACAGTGCCTACCAATGAGCCAAGTTTATTTGGTGTCAAATTTTATTATTTTTTCAAAACTTGGGTGGACATCTATGAAGGGATCATGGACGAACGTTGTAAAGACAAGGGGGAGATGACTTTAAGGGGGTTCACCCGTCCGCACATGGGTGTGAAACCACCCTTAGTTTGTATCGGGCTCTTCCGCAATGTGTTTCGCACATCAAAGAGCTCCTCAGTGGAGATCGATGGGGCAAGAATTCTCAAAACTTGACCGTGAGCTATCTCTCTCTCCAGCTCTCAGCCCCCAAGCTCAAGAGTGCCGCCTGATGGTGTGAAGATCTCAGTTCACCCACCAGTCTCTCATTATCCATTGTCTTGGCCGCTGCTTGGTGCGAATCAGGCCCACACCCCTTATGTTTTTGTCTCAACTCACCTCTCTTGTAAGATGGGTTAGGGCTGCCTGATTTACTCCAATTGAGCCCACTCAAGGCAAGCTCTTATTGACTAGAGCACCCATGAGGTAATGGAGTTTTAGGCCGATTACACACCAAAACCCCACCCGCCCATGCCTCGATGGTTAAGTCCTTCTACTACGTGGTGATTTCAAGCCTCCCACGAAGTGTATATAGGTACATTAAACTTTTGAAGAATAAATACCCTGCCCAAGCGAGTCTTGCCACCTTGGGCGGCCAGAAAAACTGGTTGCTAAATGTCAACCTATGGCATCTTACACTTATTATCTTTGCTAGGTAGGCATGCAAATTGCCATTGTGTAATCAACCTTAGTTTGGTGAGCTAGGGGCTCAAGGCGATAGTGTGTAACTAGTCTTAGCTTGGTGAGCTATTCTTGCATGCCTGCATCTACCAGGGCCTCGGTATCTTCTCCGCTCCCATGAATAGAGGTGAAGGTGGTGCCAAATACATAATGTGTTAGCCATGAGATGTCTCGTAGGTTAAGTGCCACAAATGGAAAGCCAGCTCTCATGTTTATTGGCTTGTAGTTGTGGTAAGCCCTTACCCCAACATGCAACACATGCAAGATATTGAAGCAATTGACCACTTCCACAAGCACAATAAACACTCACTCTCTCGCCGTCTTCCTCTCAAGAGTGCTCCATAGCTTATGTACCTAGTTTGTGCTAGGGTATGGTGGACTCCAATCTTGCCAAAAGAAACCAATCTAACTGTTCAAAAAATACAAATGCTGGAAATTCCACACATCACTGCATGTTGACAACTGCATTCATTGGCTTGTCGTTCTGCTAAACCCTTACCCCAACAAACGATGAATACCCATGTGAGTCATTCAATCTAGTGTGTATTTGAGTAGTATCAAAGTTAGTTGTCAGTTAAGCTGTTAACTAGGTGCCGAGTGTTGGTTAGGCTATTAGCTAGGCCACTATTCTTGGATTATGTCTATGCATGTAAGAGTGGCTTATCTGCACTCAACCTTTCACGCATCCTGTGCATCTCTGCTTTAGTCATCACCCATTGCATTTCTTCATTCAATGGTTATGGACCTACTACTACTCTCTTGTTGATTACCTAGATCTTGCTGATCTAGCTTACTCTCCCGCTGATCACCTAGACTAAATATTTTCTTCACCTGAATATCATTTGTTCCTTCACCCTATTGTTCCTTCACCCTATTGAACTTCTATGTGCTCAAATGCTTGAAAGACCCAATTATGGGTTGTGGAAATGGAAGATGTTGGAAGAAAAGGCAATATGGACAACCGTTGCTGGAGATGAGATGGTCTACCCACAGACGAGCACCCTATCATGGAAGCTAGTAGTGGATCCTCCACCTAGGCACTCACATAGCACCCCCACTACTGAAGTCCAAGAGCGGATAGTCTACTTCGACAACCACACCTAGTCAAATGGACAACTAAGATTGTAGCCATGTATGCCTGAGCTCATGGCATTCCAAGCAAGGGAAAGCCAAGAAAAACTCATCATTTTTCTGAACTTAGGAGACATACCCACCGCTCAAGTGCAAGATTGTGACATGGTTCATGATGCCTGGGTCAACGTTTGCTTGGGTGTAGCCAATCACGGAACTATTTTTGGGGCCATTCTGGGACTACAACGCGATGCGCTCCTGGGTGAATAGTTGAATTTTGCGCACTCTCTTACTCTTGGGAAGATTATGTGGACCTTTGGTAGATCCTTTCATCACTATCCAATCATTTAAGCTGTAGGTGCAAGGGATCCACTCATCCAATGCATTTCTGGTGTTGTGGAAGACACAAGAGGTCGTAGCATTGTGTGGTCTTGTAGCCTTGCTCCTCACCATGCTTGCAGAGGTTGCAATAGCAAGAATGGGACTCCTCCACAGGGTAATGTAGCTCCAACAGAGGCACAAAAGAGGGAGAAGGAGAGGGACAAAGCAGTAGCAACAAATCACACAGCGCTATCTCTGGCCTACGCTGCCTGATCACTTATCATCGCACAGCCTTTTGCTACAGCTTTGCCACCTGTCACTAGGCGTGCACCCATATAGATCATTAAAATTGAACGTTGGCTTGGAGAGACCACCGCGCTGGTTCTTGGCGTAATTTTTAGACGCAATCTATCATTCTGAACACTACCGCAACGCTGTCTTTGGCCTGACCACCTGTCATCGTGTAGCCTTTTGCCGCATCTTTGTCCATAGCCCGTGCAAATTATAGGTTGGCTTGGAGAGACCATCGTGCTAGTTTTTGGTATAATAATGAGACACAATCTATCATTGTGAGCATCGCCTCAGTGCTCTGGCCTGACGACATGTCATCGTCCAGAATTCAAGGTTGTCTTGGAGAGACCATCGCACCGGTTCTTAGAGTTATAGCTCTGTTATCTATTTTTACGTATTACAGGAGGAGGTCTATGACGACCAGTGCGTTGGCAAACAGAAGGAGATCTATGAAAGCCACCACACTGGTTCTTTGAGTTATATATTTGTGTACCAAGGAAAATGTATTCCGTTGTGCAACCAAGCAAAATGCAATTGACAATATGGCCCTTGAGGGGTCCCCTTTAGGGGCAAGGGCCATATTGACATGCCATTTCTGTCCAGTGGCATCCTGGATATTGTATAATGCACGTCAATATGGCCCTTGCCCCTAGAGGGGACCCCTCAAGGGCCATATCGTCAATTGCATTTTCTAAAAGTTTAATTGTATTTTTATAGATGTATCTCCATGCAACCACAACAGGGGTCATTGGAGTTATTTTAGCGCTATTTTGGTCATAAACTAAGGAAATTGTAATCCTTCTTTCCTAGTATTTTAGTCCTTGTTGTAGTAAATATAAATGAGGGCAAAAGTTTAATTTCTTGAGTGAAAATTGAGCAAAAGAGATTACAATGTATATCTACGTCCAATAACAGGTTATATAAAAATTATTAACTTATACCGAGCAAAAATTGAATAGAGGATCTTAGATTTATAAAAACTCGGCAATTGCTAAGAGCCTTAAAAGCCAAAAGATTACTGGTAGCGGCTATAACCATTCAAATACAAATATAAAAGTTAACAACAGTGCATACTGAGAGCCTCAAATTGAACAAAAAGAGATTACATAAATGCCTTAGAGACCAAAACATTACATCCAGTGAGCCAAAAAATCGTTGAGAGCCCAAAAGATCGTTGAGAACCCAAAAGATTACATCCAGCCATTGCTGAGAGCCTCATCTAAGCAAGAGGGAATTAAATTTGTACAACTCAGTTTTCCACCAGTCTAGCTTGTAGCATTAAATTTTTTTAGGGAGCCAAAGGAGGATACGGTGGAGAGGCCGAAGACCATGCACATTGCCAAGACTCACATTGCGAGCCCCCCAGCAAGTCGAGAGTACTCTGCTCTGAAAATACTGAGGCCTTCATCAACATCTAGGGGGAACCCATATAGCATAGCCATAAAGAGGCCCTCTGTGAGCATGTCATCTAAGGTGATGACATTCAGATGTGTGGGGAATTGATGGTGGGAATGAAGGGTCTCCACTAGTGCTAGCATTATTGAAATCACCACAAATAAAAGCATGATGTCTCCAGGGATAGTGTTTCACATTCTCCCAAATCAACCCTCTAGCATAAGAGGGTTGAGGTGCATAAACCGGAGCAAATTCAAAAATTGCCCCTTGGATAAGACATTGCATAACAATCCATTTGCCCAATTGTCATTGAAAGTGACAACTAGCTCAAGGTCATGCTTTAACAAAAAAACACCAACAAAAAAAGAATGTTGTCGTGCATAAAAGATATCATGACTAGCAAAATGGCCTCGTCGGTTCTGCATAAGCATGCTGATTGTGCTCTTGCAGAGCTACTATATGTGGTTGTAATTGATAAATGTACCCCAAACAAGGTTCCATTTCCTTGCATCACATAAACCCTTAATATTGAAAGTCAAGCATTTTATTTGTGATTGCATATTTACATGTATGTACATTCCATGGCATTAAAAAAGAAGAGGTGAGTGCAACGCAATCACCTTATATGAGAAGGTAGATAACATTGGGATCACAGAGCATCGAGGGTGGTAGTAGGCATGCTGAAGATGAGTGGGTGAGCAGCAGATGAGTAGGGGAGTAGATGAGTGACGAGAGTTGGAGGAGGGAGCATGGAGCAAAGTAGAGCAGGGGCGAAAAAGAGTAAGAGGAGGGGTGTGGAGCAAAGTAGTAGATCACGTGGAGCAAAGTAGCAGAGCATGGGTGGATCAAAGCAACGTAGTAAAATGTCAAATGTCATAGATATTATATATATTATAAAGTTCAAGCCACTGTGGTGGCTGGAGCTCGGGGTTCCATCCATATTAATTGCACGTGGTGGAATCCTCCAGACGGGCTGGTAATCATGAAGAAGATGCCATGTGGTGCCACTCCGATGGCTGGTAATTAACTACCAGCCGGTGGAATCTTAGCCATGATAGACGTGGCTGATGAGAGCCACCACCACCGGGTAGTAATTCCCACAAAGGTAAATCATGAAGCTTTAATCACTCATTACCATGCACTCTAGTTTCCTCTGAGCATGCGAACCCAGTGACTGGTAATTTTTATTGCAATCGTAGTGATCATGCATGCTAAAGCTCGGTGGTGGGTGAGTGGTAGCATGGTGGAGTCGTAGCCACGACAGATGTGGCTAATGACAACCACCACCATCGGGTAATAGTTCCCACAAAAGTAAATCATGAAGCCTAATCACCTCTAATCCCTCATTACCATGCACTCTAGTACTCTCATGAGCATGCAAGCCCGGTGACTGGTAATTTACTGCACTCACAGTAATCATGCATGCAAGCCCGGTGGTGGTAATTGGAAGCTGAGTAATTGCGGGCCATTGTGGTGGCTGGTAATTAACTGCCATCTCGGTGGATCTTAGCTGCCACCATAGACATGGTTGGGAATATTAGATGCCACCACCTCTAATCATTCATTACCATGCAAGTCAGTACTACTGCCTTGAGTTATTCAAAATTCGGGCCAACCACCATGGTGGCTCTCACCTTGACAGTAGTCGAGTTACAACCACCACGGTGGCTCTTACCTTGATAGTGTAGTTGGGCTACAAACCGTTATTCCATTCCCTTAACTGTTTCGTCTTCTATCCCTCTCGAACGTTTCGTTCTCCCTTGCAATCTCAAGCCTCCACTATTCCATTTCCTTTACTACTTCATCTTCTATCCCTCTCGACCATTTCGTTCTCCCTTGCAATCAAGTTGCAAACTCAAGCCTCCACTATTCCATTTCCTTCATTGTTTCATCTTCTATCCCTCTCGACCATTTCTATCTCCCTTGCACTCTTCCTGCAACTTCTATCCCCTCTCATAATGGACCCTGCATAGTCTGGGAGCTCCTCACACAATCTTTCCTCCCCCTCTGTAGCACAATGCGAGAGCCCCTCCTCCCCTGATCTTGAAATCGTGACATATGAGAGCTCCTTTCTTGCTCTTCAAAAGCCCAATTTGGATGCTCTCCAAAACTTCACCAAGTTGGTACAGGAGGTGAACGTGGAGGGGCAACTAGTCTATCAAGTTCAGAAGATTACCATCAATGAAAGCATGATTGAAAATGCTCTAGGAATTTCTGTAGGCAGTTTGCAAGCACACTTTTTCGAGAAGCAGTGGAAGAGATAGGATATTCTAGACATATACCCCAACACTCATATTAGTAAAGATGGTGGAGTCAAGATTTTAAGCTTGCCAATAGACCTCCAAGATGTGTTGAAGAAGACCATTCACTTCTTAATACGAGAGGAACCTGCAAGTTCTGGAAGGTTCAAGCAGCAGTAGAGTAACTGAAAGGACGTGATGTATCTTTCTCAAGGGCGATCTCCAAGAGCATGTTAACCAACCTGAAGAATTGCGTGGATGGCAAATCCTAATTGTCATCTCAATCCATTGGAGTTGCAATACACCTAATGGCATCTACTCTCAAAGGGATTTTTGAGCAATACAAGAAGCAGATGTTTGAGAAGGTGACTTTTCTACAAGAGAAAGTCACCATGCAGCAAAGGCAGCGTAACTTGAGAAAAGTTTCAGGGAAGGTGCAGAGGCCAAGGTAGAGAAGGCACAAGCGAGGGCCTTGCAGGCACGAGAGCAAGTTGAGGCCACTACAAAATTGGTCGACACGGAAAGGCATAGAAGAGAAGAAGTAGAGAAGCGCATGAAGGAGCTCCAAGATAGGCTTGAAGAAGTGAGAAATGATAGGGACATGGCGAACAAGGAGCTAGAAAAGATGCAAAATGATCTTGAACAGAGAGCCGAAAAGGAGGGTCTTTACAAATGGCTCTGCAACATGCCGAACGCATTAAACATTGAAAAAGACCAGATGATGGAGGAGCTGAAAAGGGAGAATGCAAAAACCAGGAAGGTGATGCAGGAACTGCGAGAGAGCTTCAAGGCCAAGAAGGATGGGACAGAGAGTAGTCGGGGTGGAGAAGACAACGAGGCAATTCCCCAGGCTAGGAAGGATGCAGAGAGCAGCCACGGTGGAGCAAGTTCCAATCACCACAGTGGAGCAAGTTCTAGCCACCATGGTGGAGCAATTTGCAGTAGCCACGGTGAGGGTTGTTTTTTCAAACACTGTTGGAAGTCCAAAGAGAAAGCTACAAGACCCTGCAAGAAGATCAGGATAGATGTTTGCACGAGCTTGCCATGGCTTTCGACAGTTATGAAAATCAGCCCGTTGTCTTGAGAGATTTCCAAACTAGAGTGGAAGTCTTGGAAACGGCCCATGAAGATGTTTTTCAGCAATTTATGGAACTTCAACAGATGCTGAGGGATTCAGATGAAGCTGTTGCATAGAGTGAGTAAAAAGTGGAGGAGATGAAGGAGCCGCATCCTTAGGATGAGGGAGGAAGGAATCAAGAAGCAACTTCATCATGTATAGAGCAAGACTGTGGTATTGACGGCCGCAATAGTTGAATCAGATGCTTATCCTGCTATGTAGTAGGGTCCGAAATGCATGGTCTGCCATACCCCCATCATAGATGACTGCTGTATTTGATGGCCTACGTGCTACCACCCTGCACACATTTTTTGCTTTGGAGTGTTTGTGCATACAAAGTCGCTATGTAGAGAATGCCATTCGCCATTGCCCAGGTCATGGACAGATCAAATGTGCATGCCTGCTACAGCTATCTATGACAAGAAAGTAGATGCTGCAGCTCAATTTGCCATTTGGGCAAAAGATCTTAAAGACAAGGAGCTCAAATTGAAGAAGGCCAAGACCGAGCCTGACTGCGAGGAAAAGGATCCTAAAGGGAGGAACCAACCCCCTTCAGGAAAGGATCAAGAAGGGTTGAGCTTGCAACTAGGAAGCTCAAATCAAGGAAAGAGAAACCGGCATGAAGGGAGGGGCCGGGCCCCTACCCCTGTAGGAAGGAACCAGCCCCATTTTGGAAAGGAGCAAGGGGGGCTGATCCTACAATCAAGAAGCTCAATAAGAAGTCCTTGAGATGTCATATGAAGTTAAGGAGTCTTTGAGATTGTAATCTATGTGTAATCTATTGAATTGTTAATCTTCTCCAGAGTTTACTTGGGTAATGTTTTCTTAGCTATGTGATGGGATAGTGTCCTTTGATCCACCCTAGCGCGGTGATAATAATGAGACGAAAGATTTCGATTTGACAAGGAATGTGAGATGAAAGGTTTCAATTAGATCACTAATGTGAGACTGAAAGATTTCGATTAGTGAACTAATGTGAGATGAAAGATTTCGATTAAACAACTAATGTGAGACAAAAGATTTCGATTAGAGAACTAACATGAGACTGAAGAATGAGAAGGTCAGGCTCAATGAACTCTCTCCCTATTTAAGTGCAGTGCAGGCACAACTAAGAGCCCATTATGAAATCTAGCCCCAAAAATCTGTACATCAATCCACCTATTGTGAATCTATGGCATATCCAAAAGACTTTAGAATGCTTTTGTTCTATTTGAAAATGATGTTGGATGGCATCCTCGTAGAAATAGACCCAAAGAAGAAGGAGGAAAATAGTTGCAAGGAGGACATGCTTCGGTGGTGGGTGTATTACTTGGAGTCAGCACAGACAGTGAATATTAATTTCCTTGGCTATTGTTTTTCCTGCTCCTTTAAGGTACTTGTCAATGATGGTTTCTTTTGGTAGGACATGATAGAGGCGTGAAGATGTATAGAGCGCAAAGACCAGGATGAAGAGGACCCCTGGCAAAAGGAGGAGTTACTATGGGCATATAAGTTGTCAAAGTCAAGCAAGCAGTGTGTAATCCGAGTGTGTGAAGAGGTTTATCATTGTCAGCAGACTGGCCTCAAGAGCTGGGAGATGCTTGCTATAGAGAGGCTGATAAGATAGTTGGGAGTCTAGAATTTCCTTGAAAAAGCAAAATGTCGTTGTGTTTTGAAATAATAAAAATCTTGCAGACAGTTCTTGAACTTATGGATATTCTCATGGTGCTCGTAATACCTGATTTTGTATTGACTTGCTTCCATGTTAGTACTTAAATGTTTTAAGTAGCTCGGTGGTTGAAATCTGATGGTTAACTATAACAGTCTAAAGGGCACTAGCACTGTGCAACAAATTTTAGGATAGCACGGTAGTAGTGTAGGGATAGCACGGTAGTAGTGCAGGATGAGTTATCGCTCAGCAGCACAATGGTTGGTTGCACTAGGATATGAACAGCCACCACCAGCGCGGTGGTTATTGGGATATACTAAAAGCAAGCATGGGATGAAATCTGATGTGGTTAATGAAATGATAAATAGTCTAAAGGGCACTGTTTTAGTATAGCACTATGCAATAAATTTTAGGATAGCACAGTAGTAGTGTAGGGATAGCACAGTAGTATTGCAGGACAAGTTATTGCCAGCGCGATGGTTGGTTTGCACTAGGATATTAACAGCCACCAGCATGGTGGTTTACTTCTATTATTACAAGATGAATGGATTTGTAGGATGTGTGGATTCGTTATGAGAAACCAGCACGGTGGTTGTTGGGAGGTATTTCTGTAAATGTCATTACCTGCCCACTTTCTTGTAATTGCACTTTTAATAATTTGTTATTTGGTTCCCATGATCTTTTCCGAGTTTATGGAGAAGTTAGGGACCAAAGAGTACACATTCTCTTTAACTCGGGCAGCTCACACATCTTTATTGATTACAAACTTGTGCAGAATATGGGGTTGTCCACACGACACCTAGCGATCACACCTACAAGGTGTAGCTTCTAGCTGAGAAGCAATTTTGGGATCGCAAGATTGAAGCACTTTCTATCCGGATTCAATACTACACAGCTGCTCTTACATGCTATGTCATGCACTTGGAGCATGTGGACTTGTTAATAATCGAAATAGAGTGGTTTAAAACCCATGATATTCGGATTGGATGGAAGGAACATACCCTTTCTTTTTTGGATAAGGACACCCAATTTTGTATTCAGTGTGATAATATTCCCTCTTCTTAGGGACCTATTGTATCTGCGATGCAGCTTCAGAATATAATAAACACTTCTCATTAATGATGTGTATCAGTGTGTTTTGATTCCGCTTTCTTCATTTGTTGTCTTTGTAAATAACAAAAATGATTTAAGCATGTTTGAACACCGTGAATTGAGAACGTTGTTGGATGATTTCATGGATGTATTCCTTGCTCAACTACCGAAAGGTTTGCCTCCAGAACGGGCAGTAGACCATTGCATACATTTAGTACCTGGGACTCAATCCATTAGTGTTCCACCTTATAGGATGAGCCAGCTTGAGGAGAATGCAACATGGGAGACGTTACAAAACCTCTAGAGGACATTCTTGGGTTTTTTATAGCGAACTTAGGAGTGAGTTCTTAGAGGACAGGAAGTATGTCATGTGCATAGATTGGTATTTGACATGTACTGGGTACACAAGACTAGCTCAGGTAGCATGGGGAGGCTTAGAGGTAGGCATGCTTGATTCTCGGGTTGAGTGGCAAGGGTACGAACCAGCTAGAGGTCTTCGCTATTTGGCGCTTGGGGCTCGAGTCTATATAAGGGCCCTAGAGGTTTAGTTCAAAGGGAGCCGATGGGAGCAAGTCTCGTTCCCAAGTGCTACGTCTATGATCCTAGATCGAGTCAGGACTGTGCGCCTGAATCATAGCATAGCGCAAGGCCCGACAGTAGATTCCAGGCTTCATAGTGCCACCTGGTGGTATGGGACACCAGGGTGGTTAGGATCTGGTTGGGAGTTCATGCCAGTAGCTCAACTCGTGGCTCGGAGGGGACATCTCTTGATTTGGGATCGCATCACGTAGATGTCATGGTTGGGTGGTGAGCAACTTACTCAGTTTCCTCATGTTTGGGTGTTCTTGTGTTTGGTTGTAGATCAAAGGTTTCAAGAGTGCTGGCTAGCGCAAAGGGAACCACAGTTGCCGACACGAGTGGGAAGAACAAGAGGAAGTTCTTCTAGTATACCATTGTATGGGACAATAAATGCCAATGAATAGTCTAAAGATTACATTATCACATCATTTGTAAGCAAGGTTTTCAATTTTCTTGCACCATGAGAATAATATCCCACTCTAAGGCAAAACTAGACCAAGTTTATAGACATTGTTTTCCACATCAAAGACACGACATTTAGTTAAGACACAAGGCTTTTTGATAGGGTGAAAAATAAGAAGAGGACACAATAAGTAATCCAAGTACAAACCTTGGCCATATTGTCAAAAATAAACTATAGTACTAGTCACAACACATAATCAAATTTCTTACAAAGTAGACCACATATGTGTATAGACCTACTCAAAATTTTGCCCCACTTCTACCATTAACCACTATAGAATCATAGATCAACCAAGGAGATGCAAATAATGCATCCACCAAGTAGAACCCTTTCAAGTGGAACAAAGACCTAAAGCTAAATTACAAATGGAGATAAATGATGTTGATCATATAAAAGATTGTGTTACTTGCAATTGGAGTCTAAAGGGAAGACCAAAATGGTCAAGAATATCGAGGCAAATTGGAGTTAATGTAGTACCAAATGAGGGAACCCATCAAATGCTACATCTATCCATGTAATCATACAAATAAATTATGCGCAGGGTACCTCACAGGCATAAGCAATGTGAACCAATGGAGCACAAATACTTTAGTAATATTGATAGAGACACCCATCCTTCCAAATGATTTAACATTATGCCTCACAAATGTAGCAAAGAGTATAACTCTTTAGTAGTCCAAGCCTAGGGGAACAATAGAGGTAACAAGAAAGACAAGCATTTCTACCACTCTAAGAAAATTTCAAGTTGCTGAAGCAAACAAAACGCAAAAGCCTAGTTGGACAAACTAAATAATACATATGCAATAGCTACTAAAACAAAGCCAAACAAGTGCAACTATAGCCACAAAAAGTCTGCAAAAGTAAAGGGTGACCAACAAATTGCAACAACAACTAAAGAAATGAGGGAATCATCTTATCAAGAGCTACAAAGTTTGAAGTGGAATTCACCCAAGTGAAGGGAATCATAGCCATATGGAGTGAAGGAAATAAGGCAAGATCAAATAGAGAAGGTCAAAAATTTGAGAAAGATATCAAAGTCCAAGGACAATTAGATGACACAATTGCAATAGGAGCTAATTGTAACAAAAGTCAAACTAGTAGATTCATTGCAAGCAAATGCCAAACTAGAAAGGAGCCACATGAACAAAACGCTACTACTATATCATATCCAAGTGATAAGTGTCGGTACCAATAGAGAATAGTATCGAGCAAACTAGCATGCTAAGAGATGCATACTCGGGGGGGTCACTATGTATAAACTCTCTATATCACGTGCGTTCAAGTCTTATTTGTAAAATCCCTTATCTGTAGATTTTTCATTAATAAAATATACCCTTTTTCTATACAAATCTGTATTTTTTTTTTGAAATGATTTTAAATAATCCCTTATGTAAGTTAATTTCTATAAATTTTAGAAATTAAAAATATCCTTCTATTGAACTCACGTGATAGGGTTACATAAGATGAGTGACCCCCCCGAGGATGCATATAAATCATCATACATTAAGTACAAGGAAAAGAGTCAATAGTTGTAGTATTAGATAGGCAACATCCAATTTGAATCTTAGTTGCTTAATCAAAATGAGGATGAACTTGAGATCCTAGTGGCAATCATCCTCTTGTGACCCATGGAGGAGTCCAGGCAAGGATGGAAATTAAAGAGTGTACCAAAAAATATACTTGGAATGAATGATGCCCTTATTTCAAAGTTGGAACCATAGCTAAAATGGAGGAAAGAGAAGCTAGCCACAATAGAATACCTATAGGAATACATAATGGCACAAATGGATTACATAACACACCCCAAATATGATGCAATAGAAAGGAGAGGAAAATAGAATGTCTCAACTCCACACATCTAATCCTAAGGCAATATTAAATTTGTAAAAGTCCATACAACAAATACTAAGGCATAATTCAATTGGTAGAAGACACTCCAAGGTTGAATATGGGCCATAATTCTTGAAGTTTCAGTGTCTCCATTGATGAGCACACGTTGAATTAAATTTCAACCCAACACAATGATTGATGTAAAAACCACTAGTCTCCTCTTCCAAAGAGTGCGCTAGTTCCAAAATATGGTCAATTGTGGATTATTCATAATAAACACAAAATTACAAGGAGAATGTAGGTTATAGCTGCTACAAAATGGTTAAAAAGACATGAGTTAAATACATTTTGTGTGAGAAAAATTGGTAGCAAATACTTTTCCAACAAAAACCCTTAATACTCAAGGATGGGTAATGAAGTTGAGTTGAGGGAATCATTGACCATGACCACACCAAGTAAAATGTAGTGCAATGTGATAGAAATTATCAAAATTACAAGTGTGCATGTGTACTAGCATAGCATTGTTTGTAATAAAATAAGCCTCAAAGATTTCTGCAAGTTTAGGAAGCAAAGGTACATCAAGTACACTCTCTTAGCAAGAGAGATAATTCTTTGTTTAGTGAAAGTAAGATGCTAACTATGAGCAAGCTGAAAAGGATGAAAACACCTAACTAGAACTTCATTTTCACATCTATCTAATGGGCAAATAGTTTCACATCAAGAACTTGAAGTATAAGGTTATTTCAACATACGAGAGAAAAATATTGGTTCTAGTGGGGGGAAGGACTATAGCTAGAGTTCATGATCCTTTTGACATATCAAAATAAACTCAAATTATAATTTGACTCTTTTAGGAAAATGAAAGATGTCAAAGGCAAATTGTGGTATGCTAGAACTAAGAGAGACAAAATGTCCTAAGATAGAGAGTTCCAACGGTCATATATAAGTGCCCCATGAATAACGATCTTTGGGCATTGTGTTCATTTCACACTTGGTGTGCTTTCTCCCAAGTGTTCATCTCCCTTGTACTCTTGATTGCCTAGTAGCATGCCCTTAACCTTGCAACCCTCCTTCTCTGACTGTCAACCTTGCAATCTCCCACCTTCTCTTACAATTCAACATTCTCTCCACCCTTCTCTCCTACTCTCCCTTCAATATTTCAATGTTACCCAAAGTTTCTACCTTTCTCCCAAACTCAATCCTTAACCTTTTTTAAACCTATTCCCCTTTTTGAACCTTAAATCCTTGCACCCTACACCTTTGAACAACCCACACTTTTTGATTAGAGTTTATAAACCCTTATCTCTTCAAGTTGGTGATTGAGAAGCATTTCTTTGTTCTTATCCCTTTTGAACTCCACCCTTTTCTAAATGTTTTATTATATTTTAACCTTGTAATCTACTTTTATCCCTAAATACCTTAGAGGATTATCTCCAAACATTTTGTAATCAACCTTTGGAATTATTTTACTCATACATACATCACACTGCTTCTGAAGGGAACACCACTGAGACCCTATTCTATAACTGAACATATATTCTACCCTAAGCTCACTTAACACTTACACATGTAACAAAAACCTTGGTATTTACTAAATAAAGAATAAGTGACAATAGCATGTGAAGTAAAGCCCTTCTTTAAGGACCCATATGCATAGATTTTTGATATTCTATGGAAACTACTCTATTGGCTAATTGTGCTTCTAGAAGCGATGAGGCAAATTCTCGAGGAGAAACAAGTTGATCATCCACACCCAGTAACTCTTTCAGTCTACTGACATGAAACACTAGATGTACTTTAACATCAGGAGGCAATTCTAGTTTATATGCAACTGGTCCAATTCTTTTAATAACCTTGAAGGGACCACAGTATCTGGGGGATAACTTTGGAACCAAACCAGTACTTAGGCTCTTGGATTCCTTGGGAATACGCAAATATACCATCGTTCCTTCAGAGAACTCTCTAGGTGAACAATGTCTATTAGCATAAAATCTGTCCCAATCAGTTCTAATAGACTCCTTGGCAAACTACAACATTTCCTGTATGTCTTGCAAGAATGTCTTTGCAGCATCATTTTGTATTCCCTTTAACCCAACCATAATTGGTGACTTAGGTTGAAAGCATAAAAGGATTGTAACCAATACTCGAATGCTTTGCACTATTATAAGAAAATTCTATCATAGGTAGATAATCTTCCCATGAAGACTCTCTTAGAAACATATGCCCGAAACATATCTTCAACCAATTGGTTGACCTTCTTTGTACTGCCATCATATTGTGCATGATCTAAGGAACTCATAATTAGAGTGGTTTCCAACTTCTCAAAAACAAGTGTCCAGAAGTTACTTGTAAACTTCAAGTCCCTATTGCTGAGTATGTCAAAGGGCAAACCATACAACTTAAACAAGTGGTCCACAAACTCATGAGCTAGCTGAACAGTTGAGATGGCTGTTCTAGTGGGTAAGAATCTAGCCATTTTTGTCAGACGGTCCACTATGACCCAAATGGAGTCATGACCCTTGTGTGTTCTAGGCAAATCGGTAATAAAATCCATGGAAATACTTTCCCATTTATTACTTGAGATTTGCAATGGCCATAATAAACCCGTGCTTCTAAGGTGTTCTGCCTTAGTAACCTGACAAACCCGACAACCTACCACATAGTTTTCAATAAATGCATGCATCTTAGGCCAATAAAAGGTATGCTTCATGAGACAGAGTCCGATGTATACCTGGATGTCCAGCACTAGGAGCATCATGACACTCCCAGAGAATCTGGGATCGAAGATCCGAAACATCTGGCGCACATATCTTTCCATTCCAAAACAGCAACCCGTTCCTAACCATCCAGTGACCTCCCACTGCCTGTACCATAGGTGGCACAATCCTTGAGTCTTGGTCAACCATGGAGCTCCCATCCTGGACTTTCTGCCAATAAGAATTGAAACGACTATCAGTTGCGCAAAGCCCTCTCAAGGATTGAAATAGGTCTAAGGATATTTCCGTAAATGACAGCATTTACAAACTTGACTCAACTTAAGGCATCCGCCACACTATTCATCGAACCCTTTTAATAACGTATTTCAAAATCAAAATCTTGCATTAACTCTACCCATCTAGCCTTCCATCCCCTCAATTCAGACTCATCACATACATACTTGATTCACTGATGATCGGTCAATATAAGAAACTTCGAACCATACAAGTAGTGTCTCCAAACCTTCAGAGCATACACAATTGCATAGAGTTCTTTTTCTAGTGTGGGCGAACGATATTGGGTGTCATCTAGCTTCTTACTCTCAAAAGCTACAGGTCTACCCTCTTGGAATAAAGCTGCCCCAATCGTAAAATCACTTGCATCGGCCTCTAAAACATAAGGCCGGATAGGATCGGGTAATGTAAGAATGGGTGCTTCCTTAATAATTAACTTCAAGGTTTCAAAAGCCTTGTTCAATGCATCATTCCAAGAGATCAGCTGGGTAGACCTGCATCCATGACGTTTTAATAGGTTGGTTAGGGGTGCCGTGATGTGTGAATAATCATGCACAGACTTCCATAGAAAAACCGTGAATCCAAGGAAATAACAAAGTTGTTTCACAGTCTAAGGGATAGGCAATTCCAAAACCTTCTGGATACGATCTAGATCAATGCTAATACCTTCAGAATAAATCTTGTGTCCTAAGTAAATGATCTCCTTCATAAAGAAGTCACATTTACTCATCTTGGCATAGAGCTTATGTTGTCTTAGAATAACTAATACAATCCGGAGGTGTCCAATGTGATCCTCTAGCATTTGGCTATATACCAATATGTCATCTAAGAACACAACAATGAATTTGCCTAGAAAATCTCAGAACAAATTGTTTATCATTTGCTGGAAGGTAGCGAGAGCATTGGCCAAACCAAAAGGTAATACGAGAAACTCGTAGTGGCCATACCTAGTTCGGAATGCAGTTCTATCTATGTGTTTAGCATAGATACGGATTCGGTGATAACCCATACGCAAATCAATCTTAGTGAAATACTTTGCTCCGGCCAAACGGTCTATCAAATCATCGGAACAAGGAAGAGGGTATCGATTCTTAATATTTTTTTATTCAATCGTTTATAATCTATACACATTCTCCATGAATTATCTTTCTTCTTTCTTAAGAGAACAGGTGTGCCCCAAGGTGATTTACTTGGGTGAATATAGCCCATTTTCAGATAATCTTGTAGCTGTGAAGCTAACCGATCCTTCAAGCTGGCTCATCCTATAAGGTGGAACACTAATAGGTTGAGCCCCAGGTACTAAATCTATGCGATGGTCTACTTCCTGTTCTGGAGGTAAATTTTCCAGCAGTTGAGCAAGGAGTACATCCATGAAATCATCCAACAACATTCTCAATTCATGGTGTTCAAACACGGTTAAATCATTTTTGTTATAACAGAGACAACAAATGGAGAAAGCAGAATCAAAACACACTGCTACACATCATAATGAGAAGTGTTTATTATATTCTGAAGCTGCATCGCAAATACAATAGGTCCCTGGGAAGAGGGAATATTATCACACTGAATACAAAATTGGGTGTCCTTATCCAAAAAAGAAAGGGTATGTTTCTTCCATCCAATCTGAATATCATGGGTTTTAAACCACTCTATTCCGATTAACAAGTCCACATGCTCCAAGTGCATGACATAGCACGTAAGAGCAGTTGTGTAGTCTTGAATCTGGATAGAAAGTTCTTCAATCTTGTGATCCCAAAACTGCTTCCCAGCTGGAATACACCTCGTAGGTGTGATCGCTAGGTATCGTGGACAGCCCCATCTTCTGCATAAGTTTGTAATTAACAAAGTTGTGTGAGCTGCCCGGGTCAAAGAGAATGTGTACTCTTTGGTCCCTAACTTCTCCATAAACTCGGAAAAGATCATGGGAACCAAATAACGAATTATTAAAAGTGCAATTACAAGAAAGTGGGTAGGTAATGACATTTATAGAAATACCTGTCATCAAAACTTGATTAGATCCCTTAGCTTTGGTACCTGGACCCACATGGAGCTTCGGTCTCGATGATTGCATTTGGTTCTTGTGCTTAGGACAATCATTCCTAGTGTGCCCCGCTCCTTGCATATGAAGCAACGTCCTTCTTTCTTTAGCTTCAATGTACAAAGGAAACGGGCACAACCATTCTTCACCTGAGTCAAATGTTTCTTGGAGGCATTGTCTATAAACTTCGACTCCCCGGTACCACACATCCTTCTAATTCACTATGTTGTGGTAAGATTGGATGAAGTTTTTGATATGATTATTCCTTTCCCTATTTGGATTTTGGCCTTGCAATCTGATCTGAAAGTATCCCAATCCTCTTCCATGCAAGTAGGCTGTAGGTTGATTTAGGTGGTTAAATTAATTTTAAATAATATTGAGTTAATTTTTGGTAAATCAAAACAACTCTGGCTCTTCATTGCAAACTTTTATTAGATTTAAGCATGTTTGTCTACATGACCACAAGCCACTCTAACTCCTATGGAATGCAATATTTAAGGTCTATACAAGATTTCCACTTATCATATGAGATGGTTCATACTATGTCCCATCAAGGGCTATCTACTTCCTCCTTCATTTCCTTGCAACAACAAGGCCTTACATTGCTGGAGACCATTTCTAGCACCTCCTGGACTTGACCATCCTCCATACTTTTATATCCTCATCCTTTTCTTCATTTGACATCATCCCCTCATTAGAGAAATTTGTATCCACGATCACCATCTTGTGTCTTGGGATCTGATTTCTTCTTGTATCAACTTTGGGTACGTTGGGTCATCTTGATCATCTAGTGGGACTTGCTACAAGGGGGTCTTGTGACAAGGTCCTTTCACTCTAAGCTTTTTTAATTGGGGTGCATTTGGACTTCTAATTGCCATTGGGCAAGGCTTTTCAACCTAGCGTTAGTAAAGTTATGTTTAGTTTAGAGCATTTTTGTCATGAAATTTGTGCATATCTAATGCTTGATCCTTCACATAGACCTTCCCTATATGCTCTATGTTGTGTTTGTAGAGACCATACAAACTTATGCAAGTGTCTGTACACCCAATGAACTTATGCATGTGTTTGTACACCATATGAACTTATGCATGTTTTTGTACACGATATGAACTTATACATGTGTTTGTGCACCATATGAACTTATACAAGTGTTATGATAAAATATCCCATATCATGATTTCAAACTTTGGGCAACTTATTGTGCACCCTATTGCGACTACATGCTCAAAACTTTTACATGATTGTGTGATGACTGCCATGTGTCTAATTGTGCAAGTTTTTTCAGTTGAAGGATTTGTTTCACCCAAATTCTATGAGTTATCATGGATGGTGAGGCATCATGGTATCACTTGAGTATGTTGCCATTGATCATGGAAAAGAATTAAAATTGATTCAATGTATCAAGCAATATTGTACCAATAGGAGTAATCTTCTTCACTTTGTATTCTACCAATATTGGCACTAATAAGAGTTAATCTTCTTCATTCTGTATTGTACTAGTAGGATTAATCTTGTTCACTTTGTAAGGACACCAAATCAAATGGTGTGAATCCCATGCTAATCTTCATTGTCATCAAATAAACCCAATAAGTCCCCTTTAAGCTTTTAATCTCAATCCACTCTTTTAAAGTTGGTGAAGGTTATGTCCTTGGTATAAGACACAAATGTCTACTACTAGATTTAAATGTCTAGCCAGTTCATGGGAGACACTTGGCGGCTCTTGGGTGACAACATGGTAGAAGTGATTGGTTGCTTGGATGTGGGAGCTATTACATGAAGTTCTTTTGGCAATTCATAGAGACATGGCGGTGCAGCTTCGTCTTCTACAAATTTTGTCGTGGAGATTTCGCAGGTCTTTTTGTCATGAAGGCTTCGAGCCTGAGTCAGTATCGGTGTGAGCACCAATAGCTTGCTAGCTTGGTATGTAGGGTCCATAGTAGAGTCACTTTACATGATATTGTAAAGCCCAAAGTAGTGGTGAGGCTAACAGAGTCAAGTATTTTCGTCCCTCCTGGTCTATAATACATATTTTGTTAAATCTCTTCTTTCTTTGGATTTGTGTAAGCTGTGGTAAATGAATAAGTTCTAATTGATATCATAAGAGTGGTGATATATGATTATTTAGTGTCCAACAAGTGGTATCAGCAGAGCCGAGTATCCTGTTGTCAAGAAGAATTTGAGAGTGTTGGTCAGGTGTTGAGCGCTATGGATTCCATGAAGAAAGAGAACTATGAGGCAACCATTGTAAAATTCAACGGTCGGAATTTTTCCAGCTGGCAATTATCGACCAAGCTGTGATTTATGCACAAAAACCTCTAGAGTGTAGTGCCTTTCTTGAATTCCATGTTCTTTCTCCTCTTTGCTTCTTCTTCTCCTCCTCCTCCTCTCCCTTCTCCACTCCCCTCTCCTCTCCTTCTTCTCCACATGGATTCATGATTACAACAAGTCAAGAGTTGCTAGAGTGACACTAGTGGATGGCATTTGCATGTATTGCTCTCAACCTAAAGTAGCTTGAAGGAGTACTCCATTTGTGTTCCTGCAAGTCCCCATGACACGTGAGTCACCTCTAGACTACACAATTTTGGTGCTATTGTCGGGGTGTTCTAGGTGCACTTTTGCATTGCATTTTTCTCTCTCTTTATCTATCCATTTCCCAAAGCTGAGTATTGTAGAGAAAAGCTATTGGTTTTTGGTGTATAGGAAAGGTGTGAGTGAAAGAGAGGTGTTGAAAGTCATGTGGACTGATTTTGGTGTTTTTTAGTGTTAAAAGTTTGTAGAAAGGTAGATCGGGTGTTTGTTAAGGTGTGTGTGATAGCAAATCCCAACAAAAACACTAAGAAATGATGCTAGGAGTGATTAAGTGGTTTGAAAGGGAAAAACTATCACTTTTTGCAAAACATCCCATTTGTCCTCCAAAAGTTGTTTCTTCTTCTTGTTTCTTCCATTGACTAGGTAGATCGGATAGTAAAGCACCCCCCACCACAAAAAACCTTGAACAAAAAGTGCAAAAATCAAGGAAATGTCCAAAAATCATTCAGCAAAATTGTGTGCTTGTGAGTCACCGTGTTAAGCTTAACACAACAAGTCCTCAAGTTGTTGCTATAATAACGCAATGGTCCCCATGTTATCAAGTCGCTATGTTAGCAAGTCACCACATTAAGAAGTCACTTCATTATCAATTCATCATGTTACGAGGTCACTACGCTACATTATCAAGTCATCGCATTAAGAAGTCACTGCATTATCAAGTTGTTGCATTAGCATTAACACAGCCACAAAAAATTGGTGGTTGGCTAGTTGCAGATTTAAACAAAAATGATGAAATTTGCATTGAAATAAAGGCCATTAAAAAAAAATCGCTAGGGCACTGCTCCCATGCCCTATTAGGATGCTATCCCTTGACCTCATGTTGAAGTGAAATCAACTTAGAATTGGGGCCTCAACTGTGCTGATCAAAACATGAACTTGAGATCAGGAAGAGCCCTAGGAGCTAACCTTGAGCCTAAGGATAGTGCCTCAAATACCTTCTTGTCGACCTACCGACCTAGCTCTACATCCTTAAGGTCAGGAAAGTTGGTTCTTACACCTTACATGACCCACCACAAGGTGACCTGTCTACCTCAGAAGAGTCCATGAGCCTAGACTAAGACATGGGAGAACCCTACAATGTTAGAGCCTTAGTGGCTCCAAGCACCAACTTTAATGATCCCAAGTCTCCTACTCCTTTTATAGCAGTTAGATTAAGGGAAATGATTTTTAATTTTATGGGTAGTAGGCTTGGACTAATAGAACCAATAGACATGCTAAACCCATTTGCTAGGGAGAATGGGGTGCCAGTGGAACCTTAAGTGTTAGCCCAACCATCAATGCTAGAAGCAATTAGAGAACCAAGTTCTATTGTATCTACTGGAAATGAACTACCACCATATCCATTCTTTAATGAAAGCCAATCATATAGGGATGAGCTTTTCCCTAGTCTCAAGAGTTTCAAATGCCTGAACAAAGTGGATGAAGGAGTGGACCAGAAGGTCCATAAATAAGGCACCCCACATATGAAGTTTCCTAGTTGGTCATAGAACATAGGAGGTATGCCATATCCAACAACCAGCCCTTATGGGCCTATGCCTGGGGTGAACATGCCACTCCCCATAAGACCTCTAGCCTAGCCTGATAGGCCCAATCGATCCCAATTTATAATGTAAATGCCTAGTGGGTCAAGATTTGTACAGTAACCAAATACACGAAACCCTCCATTGAGACCACCAATGTACAGAGTAGGGTCACCATATCCTCAAGCTCTGCCTACTCCACAAATGGTACTTACCCAACCGCTAAGGCAATGAGGATCCCAGTGTAGGGACTAGGAAGGGGGACTAACAATATTTACAGGGAGACCAAAATCCTTCTAGAAGTAAACCCGTCGTGATCTCCAAGTTAATCACTAAGCTCTTCGGGGAAGGACACCCAGTCTTCCATGTTGAGCATCTTGAATAGATCTACAAGATATTTGGTGATATCAGGGATCTAGATAAGGTCAATGCTTTTGGCTTAAGCCTTGATGACAATCTTGGAAAATGGTTTAGACCACTGAGTCTAGAGGAGAAAATTAATTGGGACACATTGCAAAAGTCCTTCGTAGTGGGGTTTGCCCCTGCTAGACCCAAGTGGGACCCCATCAACTAGTTGTATGAGGTAAAGTAGAAAGAAACTGAGTCCTTGTGAGATTATATTGCAAGACTTAAACACTTAAACTTGCACTGCGAGCCTCACAAGAGGACGAGTGATGAGTAGTTACTACCACAATTCCTCATTAGACTACGAGATCCAAAGCTTCATGACCATCTTTTTACCATGAATCCCATGCCATTTGAGTTGGAAAGAAAGGATGCTGTGCTCTTAGATGACAACATGAAAGGAAATTCCCAAGTGGAAAATCACAAGTGGCTTCATTTGATGTGCCCCACACTAGTAAAACTGTTTGTGCGGGTGAAGCCAAGGAGGCAAATTCACTCACCAAGGACATAAGTATAGATGAGGCGGTCACTAACCCTTTGAATCAGGTGATCCAATAACTTAAGGGAGGATGGATAAGGGAAGGCCCAAGTAATCGTTAGCTGTTACCAAGGCATGATAATGTATGGTGTGGGATCTGTACTGGGAACCATCCCACCAATGAGTGCCCTCAGCTTTGGACAAGGCCCGCACTATAATACATGCATTGTACACAATGGGGAAGCCATGATACATCCCAGTGTCATTATCCCAAGGACATTATCTAGCCAATGTACTAGAAACAACCACCTCTTACCTTACTTACATCACAGAATCTGTCCAACTAGGGGACTTAGCAATACAAGGAGAGACTCCTTCCATCCAAGGGCAATTTAGGGCTCAATATCTCATTACTCCCATCCATATTGGGACCTCAACCTCCACCATCATGAATCAGTCCCATGAATCAAGTATTGGTGGAGGAACTATGTAGTCATTGGGAAAAACCATTGTGCATTGGGTGGGAGCCTCTATAAGAATTGCTTAATGCAGAGACCAATAGTGTTAGCTACTACACCTAAGAAAGCAACTCTTAATCTTCTCAGCATCAAGAGAGGCCAAGTGTCCTCGGTACCCTTAAATGTAATCACAAGGGCCCAAGCTAATGCACTTAGCAAGGAAATTTGTAAGTAAGCCAAAAGAGATAAGGCTAGTACTAACTAGCATAGAGAGGTAAACAACAAGGTTTTAGGTAAGGTGGTAAAAGGTTTGACAAGGTGATTATCCAAAATGGATCCAATGAGGACACAACCACCTTTCACCTCATCCTCTTCTAGTCATACTTCCTTAGCCCCACTAATAACCAATTTAGTCAACCACCAAAAGGAGGAGATGACACTTTGGGAGGGTTGCCTCATAGGAAATCTACGAGCCCCAAAGGTCAGGGTGAATACCTTGACCCTATCATTGAGAAACAATGCCTCACTGAGTCACAATAGCTGGTGAATGATTGCCAAGCAAAGTTTGATGGATCAAGGCCAACAAGCAGCAGAATCCATCCATCTTAACTACCAGACTGCCAATAGAGCCCCTAAAGCCTCTCTTATACTCAAAAGAGTAGACAAGGAACAATCACAAGGTTCCTCGACAAGATGTTCACTCCTAAGGCATAAGATCTTCTAGGAGGACCTTACATGGCACCAAGCAAGAGAAGAAGACAATATGTCCTTTTATGGGTTTGAAGAGCCATAGTCAATTGATGGTGAACCAACCACACAACCTTGAGATGTAGCCAGACTAGCTGCATTCATGTCCACTAAGATCAAGATGCCCATCACAAACACTATTATGAGGTAATCCCACTCTATGGTGAGACCTCTCGGATTGGATGAATGGGTAAATAGTAGCTCCACTAATCCTATGATAGTTGAAACCCAATGATCCCCAATAACTTTCCTAAGCTACCTATCAACAAATTGGGCCAGTCTTTTATGAGTGATGATACAAATGCAGGAGTACCCATATCATGCCATGATAAACAAGTAGTGTTAATCTTAGATGGAGGAGCGGGTGTAACCATAGACACTAAGCAATGCTAGGCCAAGTGAGGATGACCTAAAATGGGTAGCACAAACTTCATAGTCAAATTGGCTGATGGAGCAACATCCCAACATGTACAAGCTCTAAGGGATATCAAGATTAAGACCTTTGGTCTGACCTATCAAGTGTGGTTTGTTGTAATAGACTTCCCCAACCAAGTGGATAGCTATGATATCATCTTGGGTAGACCTTTCATGTAAGCTATAGGATTGGTCCAACTCAACTTTACATAAGGATGAGCAAGTCATGAGGGTGTATCTCCAACTTGGAAGGCTCACCCTATGTCAGGGAATGTATTTGCATCTAAATCTGACACCACCAATAGGTCGATAGGTAAATGTATTCAAAGCTTACAAGGAAGAGGAAAACAAAAAGTGTCCCGAAGACTATTGGTGTGCTCCTTTACTAGAGTTAGAAGACTCAACAAATTGGATACATACATTGGCCATAAGAGATCTACTAGGTACAAAAGGAACTCAATTTATGCACCTTGACAGTAATAAACGTACCACCATTACACCCTTTTACACCATAAGAGCGGTACTACCTAATCAGGTCGAACCTTCAATTGATGATTCCATTAACACTAAGGAGATAGATATTACTCCATCTCAACTTTGGGTAGGGTTGATATTAACAACAGGTACACAATGCCGAATCTAGGCCCTGCCAGATGGTCAAGCAAGTAACAACCTCATGTCCTAGGAAACATTAAAACATCTCGGCCGTACTCCTTGAAGTTTATGATTTTGAAATTCAATCCATAGGAGGTATCACAATTAAGCTTGTTGGTTCTTTAATGTTGAATCTTTCCATGGAAAATTCACGTTGTGCCTTGCAAGTTCTTTGTGACTCTTGCAAGTACCCAAAAGGGAGCCACAATTCTTAGTAAAAGTTGGATCCAAGACAATTACAAAGGGTTTTTTGGTGATGAAACAACCCCACCAAGATGCTACCAAAAAAACCAAGATTCAAGCATCGGCATCAACATCTACTTCCACCCTTCTTCTCATGAGAATATGGATTACAACAACTCCGAAAGCAATTTGCATGACACTTATGGATTGTATGTGCATGTATTGCTCCCACAAGGAGTAGCATGGAGTAGGAGGCTCCATCGGCATTCCTCCAAGATCCCCATGACATGTGAGTCACACCAGAGACCACATAGTGATTAGTGTGTATGATGGAAGCAATGAGTGGATGGATAATCCCATGAGGTTAGGATGTGGTGCTTGCTGTGCATTAAGAGGTACTTCATTTGTGTAGCTCAGATGTGGAGCCACCGTTCCCTAGTGAACCTCTCAATAGTTGTGATGCTTAATGCCATTTGTTGAAAAGTCTTACCAACAATTAGATCCTTTAAATAGCAGTTTTTGATTGTATATAATTATTATGATGTGACAAGCACATAGACCAATGATTCTCTCACTTCCCCCTCCTTGTCTTTCCTCTCACCCCCACTCCCTTTTGTATGTCTCATTCACCCCTTGCATGGTCCCTTTGGATTTCTCTTAGTGCCTCTTCCCCCCCTTTTATGTTTTGATCCTAGAAAGCCCCCATATCTCCTTATTTTTTTCTCTCCACTCCACCCGAATTTTATTGCAATGGGAATTATTACACACATTAACCTTCTTGTCACGTCTCTTCTGCTCAAAAGCCACTTTTTTCTTTCAGTTATTAAAGTCAGCTCTTACTAGGTTGCTTGATCACCAATGTATATACCTCCTGGATTTAGATCTCACCCTAAAGGAGATATAAATGGATAAGGTGTATGGAAATAGAAGAACCTTAAGAGAAAAGAACTTAGATCCTTAATAGAAGAACCTAGATCCTTGGCAAGTTTTTCCATGGAACAGTGAAGATATAAATGGATAAGATGTATGCAATAGAAGAACCTTAATAGAAAAGAAGAGATAAGAAACCAGTTCAAAATTATATCTAAGTATATTTCACAAAATCTAAGCCATCCACTCATTACAAAAGCTCTAGTAGAGTTCCCAAAACATGCAACAATCCATTATCTTGCATGCTCTATGCACAAGCAATATATTCTACTTTTATCCCTACACTCCTTAACTTGCATGCTCCTCAATGAGCTTCAATGACCAGTTATTGTGCGAGCTCCTTAGACAGCACCCTCTTACACATGTGCTCTCCTATTGGCTATAAGTATGGACCAAGTGATGATCCTCAGTGAGTGAGAGTTTCCCCTAAACTAAACTACTTTTAATACCCCAAACTAATAGTTGACCAAACACAAGCTAAGGCAACCCAATCTGTGTTGATCCTGCTGACCAAGTCAGCAAGCCCCCCTACTTGTGCTGACCTATTGGTCTATAGAGGGCCCAGACTATAGACTTGTTAGCACTTCTCCCTGGCCATGCAAATGTGTAACTGGTTGGCCCATGTTATACCCAACCATGCCTATAATACTATTGTTGGTGGCCATAGCTATTTGTTGCCTCTATCACTTCTTGCCCTACAACAATCCACCAATTTTCCCATCTATGGGAACATCTCTGCAGTACTACATAGTAGCGATGCCATAGATCTATAACATTGTGAGTGCTCTAGGACAACTTGCAATCACCCCATCATATAGCATGTACCTACTACTACACTAGACAACCTGTTCTAGTCTTCGTACTTCCCTCTGCTCTTGTTAGTACACCTTCCATACTTGTTGTTGTACCATTTGTATAGATATGACCTACTATCAATATTCACCAGATTTGATTTTGATTCCATAAATCATAGTAAGTATGATTATATAACCCCAAAAGCAATCCAAACATATGTATTATAGTTATTATAAGACTATGGGACTTAAAAAGTATGAAAAACTCATTTTAATCAAGAAGTATGGCCATTTTATCTACAATTAGAGAAGACAACTTGAAAATTCAATGACAACTCAACCTTTTTTTTCCGAGTGACAACTCAACCTTAAAACTTTAGCTAAAACTCCAAGTCATAGGTATGAGTTCCAATCCATACAAGACATAAGACTGACAAAATTAATTGTGATTGCTCTTGCTGGGACTAGAACTCACACCATGTAGAGATGGACCTGACCACGTCTTTAGTCATGTGTGCGTAATCCCACCCACCACCAGCCAAAACAAGGTGGGGATCCCACTATGGCCCTATCTTTTGGAGTGTCATTATAAGTCCAAGTGTAAGTAGGTCGATAAATATTTCGAATAACTTGTGAAAGGAAACGATACTTGTAAATTGGAAGGAAAGGAAAATAGAAAAAGCAAGTGAAGGTGTAGGAATATCAGGAAAGGTAGATGAGTGAAAGAGAGGAGAGAAAAGAGGTGAAAAGGTGTATGTGTGTGTGGTGGATGGGCCATTCAATAAAAGTGAAGACATGCCTATTTTGGCAAGAGTAATATAAATGTGGTATCAAACAAGAGACAAAGAGAGTCTCCATCTTTAGAGAGAAATACCTAACAAAAGACAAAAGCTTTAGGATAAAAGACAAAAACATTTAGGATCTCCACAAGCAAACTAAACTCTGAACACATTAGAAGCCCTTAAACTTCTACTAACCCACCTTTAAGCCTCATACTAACCATAATTTGCAAGGTCAAATTGACCAAATGAACTAACTTCAAAGCTATGGCCCTTGACTAGCAACTCACTAACCATCATCCCTTAGGACCCTTGCAGGGCCAAAAACTCAATCTGGGTGGGCGGCAAATAAATGTGTAACCACTTTGAGAGTGTGACGAGGTTGAGCAAGTCTACAAGAAAAGATGATGTGCACGAGGAGCGGTGGGAATGCCCATTTGAGTAGGATTGGCGCCGAGGGGTCACTACTCTGACGAGTGTGAAATGCTCACTTGGTTGTCATAGCGCAAGAGAAGACCAGAGATTCGAAATGCCCCAAAGCTCATTTGAGGCGTGTCGAGCACGCTGTAAGGAAAGCACAACCGCCAAAAGCATTGATTAAAAAAAAAAGGATTAGTAGAATTAATTGGAATTAAAATGTAAAAGAATTTGTTCGAAAATAAAAACGTGTCGGCCAAAGTAACGAAATCCTTATAAAAGCTTCCCTTTGCAGATTTTCTTCTTCATTCTTTCTTCTTCCTATGTTAGTTTTTTGCAAGCTCACAGCAATCTAGCCATGGACAATAGCGATTGGAGATCGGTTGTTCCTCACCAGTTGTGCCCAAAAAACTCTCTCTCCATTTTGTCTGCATTGCAAGCACAATCAACGTTGGAAGATCGCTGCCCACTTTGAGGACACCATTTTCCCTGCTTCTGCAAACCAGGATGACTATTTGCGAAACATCAACTCCAAGATCCTCAGCTTACAGCAGCCGCAGCAGCAGCACGTGGCTCCGGTACGACCCCGCCAGAGGCAACAACAGATGTTGCAGCAGACCCAGCCACCCTCATCACAGCAGCAGCAGCAGCGGCTTCTACAGTCAAGTGGTGTCATGCAGCAAGCAAGTTCAATAGAAGAACAAAAGCAACAGCTACTCCGGGCTGAGCAACAGTCGAGTGGTGTAATGCAGCCACCCTCATCACAGCAGCGGCGGCTTCTACAGTCAAGTGATGTAATGCAGCAAGCAAGTTCAATAGAAGAGCAAAAGCAACAGTTACTCCGGGCCGAGCGACAGCGAGGGGTTTCTGAGGCATTATCATCTTCACAGACTGGGCAGTCAGAAATCACAGGTCAAAAAATTAATGTTTGGGAAAAGCTCCAAGCACTGAAGGAAAAGTATCTGCTTGATATGAAAGACATATATGCCATGCTTGTAAATACGACCAAACAGCAATGCCGCAAACTCTGTCGAGCTATAAGAATGTTTTGCATCGAATTATCCCCTATCTTTTGGCTCCTAAAGAGAGTCTTCCCAAGGAACTTAACCAAGATAAGCTAGAAACAATTAAGAAGCACATTATAAACATAATGGTGACTTTTAAGCGGAGCAAGCAGTCTCAACAGCAAGAAATACAGCAGCAAACACTACCCCAACAATCACATCTTAGTGAGGTTCAAACACATCAGCAACAACCATGGCAGTCATCTCAGAGCCTGGTGCAGGATAAGGTAGTGCATCAGGTAACTGCAGCAGTGCAATCAAATATCTCCTCAAGTAACTCCTTGTCCATATTACAAGCAACTACGGCTTCTCTGCAGCAGGGTCTTACCAATGCAGCTCAATCAAGTACAATCGCCGGTCTGCAGGTGAGTAATGCACAGGCATTGGATCAAAACAAAATAAAGAGTATTCCACAGAGCAGCAGGACGTTGCAGCCAACCCTCAATGGGCCGCAGCAACAAGTAAGGCAACATCAAGTGCTGCAGGCGAGTAATGCACATGCATTGGATCAAAATAAATTAAAGAGTTTTCCACAGAGCAGCAGGACGTTGCAGCCAACCCTCAATCGGCCGCAGCAAGTACTACAACAGCAGAAAGAAGAAGCAAGGCAACCATGGTGGTACCCCTTAATATGATAAATGTCTTAAGAGCCCCCATAGAAGACTAGGGCATAAGGAAAGTCAAAACGGACCTTCATTGGCTGAGATATGTGGGTGCCATTATGGCACATCATGAATTCTCATCAAAGTAGGGAGCCCAACCGAACAAACTAAAGGCCACCCTAGGTTCCCTTAAAGTGGAGAGACCTCCCTTGCACAAATGCCCTCTATAGAGAATAAACCACCCCGTAAAGTCAAGGCCTCAAAATTCAAGGATCCTAAAACATCATGCAAGGTGAAGCAAATCGTCACGGAAGTTATAGAAGATGACGAGGAGACTAACTTGCGTCAGGTTTCCAAACACTTTAAAGCCTACATGGTACAGGGTCACAAAGTATTGATGTAACAAGCTAAGGGGTCGGCCAAGCTCAGAGACCAAAATGGGTATGATGGGACCTAGAAAGGTTAAGGAAGTAAATTTGGCTAGTCAAGAGAGGACCCTAAGTCAATTTACATAGGTGATGGCCTAACGTTTGAGCAAGAACAGGCCTTGCTTCCCTTGTTGGATAAATGTCAAGGTTGTTTTGCTTGGAAGTACACGGACATGGAGGGTATGCTACCAAAAGTAGTGCAGCACACCATCCTTATGATGGATGACATTAGACCAGTACGGCAACGACCTACCCCATGAACCCGAAGTATGCGATGATCGTCTGAGAGGAAATACAAAAGTAGATTGATGCGGGTTTCATATATGATATCGAGCATATAGATTGGGTCTCTCCCATCATTATAGTGCTAAAGAAGAATGGCAAGGTTAGAGTATGCGTTGATTTCAAGAAGGTAACTGCCACATGACCTGTAAGGATCATTACCCCCACTGCCCTTCATAGAGCACATCATGGAAAGAGTCACCAAGTAAGGAATCTTATATCTTCTTGGGTGGATTTTTAGGGTATAACCAGGTGTCCATAGCACCACAAGATCAGCATAAAATGGCCTTTGCCATGGAATGGGGTGTTTATGCTTCAAAGGTGATGATCTTCGAACTCACCAATGCACCCGTAACATTCCAACGATTAATGATCACCACATTTAAGGGATACCCAAGGGATTTTAAAGAAGTTTTTGTAGATGATCTATGTGTTCACTCTAATTGGGATGATCATCTTAAGTATCTGAGATTGGTTTTCAAAAGATTGTCTCTATAGGATCTCTATCAATCCCCTAAAGTGCTAATTTTGGGTGAAATATGGGGTAATACTTAGACACAGTGTGTCCAAAAATGGAATCTCCACCAATTCTAACAAAATCAAACTAATTTTTGAGTTACCCCCACTCACCAATGCAAAGGGCATACAACTGCTCATCGGGCATATGGGCTACTACCGTAGATTTATTTATAATTATGCAGAGTTCATCGGATAGAAGAATGTCAATTGTCCTATGAGACCCTAAAGCTGGTCTTGGCATCAACCCCTATCTTGCAAGTGCCCAATTGGTACTTAGAGTTTCATGTCCACATCGATGCCTCAAAATTCGTGATAGGGTGCCTATTGGCGAATCCGACTGAGTTTAATCTAGATTATCCCATATACTTTGCTAGTCGCTAGTTGAATGGTGCCGAAATGAACTATACCACCACTTAACATGAAGGCTTGGCCATGGTATATGCAATCAAAAAGTTTAGGCATTACTTATTAGCAACAAATTTGTCTTCCTCGTTGATCTCGCCAAGCCCTCGTCTACTTCGTCACAACTGCATGATAGGTTGTATTACCCAGTGGATGCTTATCCTTTTGGAATTTGATTTTACAATAGTAGTTAGGAAGCGACGTACACACTTGATGGAAGATCACATGTCTTGGATCCTTAATGGTGAGCTTGCGATTGGAGTGGAAGACGATCTTTGAGATGCCCCAATATTCTTAGTAGATCTAGTTCCTGAATGGGCAAGGGAAATCAGACACTTCTTAACAAATGGGTTCCCCCAAGACAAAGCACTCAATAAGGGTAGGGCTAGAAAGCTCATCAAGGATGCAACCCCATACCAATTGATACCGGACAACTCTACTGGATGGGGAAGGATGTTATTATGCACTAATGCATTTGAGAATATGAATTCATGGAAGTCCTAGAGGAAGTTCATTTAGTCATCGCTGGTGGCCACTTTGTTGGAAAACTTATGGCCCGCAAGGTATTATAGGCTAGGTTATGGTGGCCAACAGTCTTTGTGGATCACATTGACTGAAGTCTTGGCTTTGGCTGTGCATTCGACTTTCCAGATCCCAGAGTCGCTACTTCCTTCCCTTTAAGTCACGGGATTTTATATTATGCTAGTAGGTGCCATGGATGAATAGGTAATCATAGGGAGAACATGGTGTTGGAGAGTCAACTGTCAAATGAATCGTGAGAATGAATAGTGACCCTAACATATGACGGCCGCACCGTGATAATCCCAATCAACACCAAGACGTCAACTAAAGAGAAAGGAAAAAGAGCAACCAATGGACCCCGTGGTTCCACGAGCTGTTCCCACCATAGCCACATCCAAGAAGGATGACATTTCAACTCCAACAACATTATGGGCACATGGACAAAAGTGTTCCTTTTGGTTACCAAAGGGCTCACACACCGGTTCCTATTCCCAGGTTCTGCCTAGAAAGAGCAAAGATACAATTCAGGCTTCCCACTCTCCTATCACATCCGTAAAAAATAAATTTGCATACTAAAAAAGAAACATGACAAATATATGCCAAACAAATGAAAGGTCACATGAACTACTCCAGATGGATACCAAAGCAATTATTAGAAACCTAGGGTTTCTATGAGGGCAACACCTTCATATGGATGCCCAAAGCATGCACCTTTTCAAGTGGTAACATGCGACGCCCTAGATTCATCTTTGGCCCATACCCTAGTAGCCACATAAGAACCTACCTCTCAAAGAGAAGTAGTAGCACATGAATCTACTATTGGGGCCAGAACGGTTAGTACAACAAAGGTGAAGCCACGAGACACACCTTTGTATCCCCAAATAATTATGTTACAAGAATCAACAGGTCAAATAATGGCAAAAACACAAGAACCTATCCCTAAAAAAGGGCTAGGAACACAATAACCTGCTGCACTCTAGGTCAACATCGAAACTCGATGCGTTTCGAGAGGCACCCCGCTCGACAATCAGATTTCGAGAGGCACCCTGCCCCACAATCAGATTCTACATCAACAACCTCGCAAAGCAACTTACATGGTGAATCCACCAGAACCTGTGCTGATTCTATGACACTAACATCTAAGGTACATGGCAAGGCTCTAGTTGAGTCACCTAAAAACTAATGGATTCCTCACATCTATGCCAAATTCCAGGCAGTGGTCCAGTTAGTAGAAGCCAATACCAGCGAACATGCAACACCACTTCTATAGGCTTCCTGCACATTCTTCACAGGCGCACTAGGGATGCTAGGTATTTTCAGGCTTAATGCTCCCAGTCCACCTTCCATGCATAAGAGTCTAAGTGTTAGGTGAAAATATAACAAGGTCAAGTCTGTCTTCAGCTTCCACAGTTTGATCCACCACTCTGTAATAGTCAGTCCATCACGGCTAGGTGACTAGGCTTTATTCATCCACTGGTGCTTCAATCACTAAGTCACTCAAATGTCAACACATGGCCATAGACGTACTACTCTTTTCTTCGAATCATGATTGTTCACACCACATCACTTGTACACTGCACGCACCAAGGTGAAGTCCAACAGAAGGTCCCATAGTCAGAATCATCGCTAGGGTCGTCAAAACTGAGTCACTGCTATAACCTTAATGTAGCAACTGACCCATTTGCTACACTAATACATAACATGAATTGCTGCGCTAATACATAATGCCAGTCGCTACACTAAAAAATAATGCCAGTCATCACTGCCATGCCACCTGTTGCACTATAGATAAAGCACCCACCTTTAAAACAGTGACATGCCATCCCAATAAAGCCAGCTGCTACTTTAATAATGCTTACTCACCACCGCTGCTTTAATAATGTTGAGTTGTTGCTATACGCCTAGATTAATGCCAGTTGTTATTGCTATAATACATCCAATCAATGCGCTATTTGCTAAAGCAACTCGTTGCTAAGTTATCAGGTGGTGCCCTATATAAACAACCTGCCTCATTTCCAGGAGCTCATTTTCTATCATACCGAAACTCTACCAAATATTTCTTCAAATTCTCACAGCTCCCAAAGGCCTCCAAAACCACACCCGCTCACCATTTTCATACATGTCCACCATCTCCTCCCACTTTGTATCTGCTCACTATCTCTTCTCTACTACTAATGAGCTAATTGAAGTCACTTCCACCCTCCCGCACTCAGTTACCCCCTCCTCCTCCCACACAATCTCTATTTCCCAACTCAGATGAATGGAACAAGAGTAGCAACAAGAGCTAGAATCGTCTGCCTAGCAGTCTACCACACAAACCCTTCAAAAATGATGCATACATAGCACTTTAGAAGGAAAAAAATTCTCAAAACATGGGGTCCAAGTCACAAGATTCCCTCCACTTGATAAGAATGGCTAGAACAGTTATAAGGAATTGTCTTGCACTCATAGTTTTGATATAATCTTAAAGATTATAGATTGTATTACCACAACACAGTAGTTTACATGGCCCTGCAGGACCCTGATGTGGAGCCATATCTAAGAGCAATCGGATTGAGATAGTGGCAGAAAAGTTTGTGCGCTACCTCAACCTTGGACAAGCCGTGGAGTTTGTAGCCAACTACAACAAGGAAACAAGCACCACTAGCTGGGTACATGCAGATGGCCAGGTACTCTACTACCGCTTCATGGTGTGGAGACAATCTAGAGGGCATTCAACTTGCCTACAATCTCCCACCCATACTAGATGCTAAGGGCCATGGAGAAGCGGTTGGTAGAGTTGGCCCCATATAATAGCAAAACCCATTTGGGGGGGGTGCCACTCAATATAGTTAAAGAACCACAACTGGCAAAAGTAGCTCAAGCAATTACGATGCCGATGCAAATCCAATTGACAGAGCACCATTCCGTCATCCTCCCAAACCTCTTGCTGTGATTATACAAGCCAAAGCCCACTAATTGGGCAAACTTCTTTTAAGGAGATCATAAGTATTTGTTAAGATGGTGAAAAGATAGGTAATCCAATGTTCTTGATGCCCGTAATCCTTCACCTTTCCAATGATCCGATTTCAAAAGATTATGGTGATGCTGACAGAGACATCCGGTTATTGTCAATATCATTTGCCTGAACGATGCCGACTATGAAAAGAAAAGACAATGAGACTACCAACAAAGCCCAAGAAGAAGAAACAGCTAGGAAAATCAAAGAAGAAGAGGCCACTGGAAAGCTCCAAGTAGAGGCAACAGCCTAGTGACAAAGAGAGGAGACCATGCCATAGGAACTAAGGTAGCAGCAAGAAGAACAAGAAGCTCCGAGTAGAGGAAGGATTGAAAAAGGCAGCCGAGTCTCAAGAACGCAGAGAGCGAGAACATAGACTCAAGAGGCCCATTGGTCTAGACGATGAAATCACATATTTGACTCAAGACCCGCATGAGCCAAATCTACCGCCGCCTCCCATGCAACAAAGAGCAGCTGAAGAGCACAATCCGCTCCAAGTACCCTTCATCTCAAATTAGTAACAATAAGCTTTGGAGTACTACATGTCCACCTTGTACAACTCCCCCGAAGGATACAAGGATTTAAGAAGGGACCGCAACCTTGACATAAAGGAGCTGACCTTCCTCCAATCAATCTCAACACTTAGCGTGGTAGCCCAGAATGTCCTACATAGGTGACAACAAGCCCTTCGGCTACAACATGAAGAAATTCTTGGAAGTCTCATAGCGGCTCAACCAAACAACCACAACACTCCAAAACGAACATGAAGAAATTCTATGAGTCTCGCAGCGACTCAACCAAACAACCACAACACTCCAAAACGAACATGCAAATTCACTGGTTGTCAAAGCCATTGGGCTATAGGCCATTTTAGTGGGAAACAAATTGAACAAGAGTTTTTCTCGACACAGGAAGCCCTGGCAATAGAAAGGTTGAGGATAGATAGTCTCCAAGCCAACTATGATGCATTGTGGCAACATGCAGAACTCGAGCAATAGCAACATGCATGGGTATTGGAGGAAAAGCAGGCATTGGAGTTACATGTACAACAACAGCATACCCTAATCGCACAACTCCATGTGGCTACTTAGCAAAGAGAGAACCAAGTCCAGGAATTGTAGGCGGCCCTTCAAACAACACTGGCTTCTCCTCCAATATGAGACCAGAATTCCATCCATGATAGGCTACAAGAAACATCGTCTCGAGCTTCCATCCTCTGCTTTATACCACACACCGTTCTCGACACACACACTTATTTCTTGCACAGACTCATGGCTACACTACTCCCCCACAATATAGATTTTGCAAAGACACTCACCTTGCATGACCTTAATGAGGCCTTCCGCCACTCCACTATAGAAGCACATCCGCACCTAGTAATGGCCTCTACTTCCACAAAGACTTAGTTCTGGATGAGGATATGGATATCCTAACCCTCTGCTATCACCCAACTGTATATAATTTTATGGCATGGTGCAAAGGGCTGAGAGACTCCACAAGTTATCTTATGACTATGCCATTACTAGAGCTAGTCAAGCCTAATGCCCTGAAAGACCTTCCCTGCAATCCCAAAATAATTCAGTGAAGTCTGGCAAAAAATGTGTCATGAATTGATGTTCAAATGTCTAGATGTGATGTCCATGAAGATTTTGGACATGTATGTAGAGCCGCATGACTTGCGGGAATGAAGTGTCTCATTCAGATTAAATATGATTTCCACTTGCAACTGCTGGTGGTGTTTCTCTAATGGTAAGGTTTGGTTGGCAAATCTCTTAGTAAAATGATCAACAATAGAAAAAAATGCAATCTGGCTACAACGGCTGGATCTGGTACTAATGCAAATGTTGAGTTAAACTCTTCCATCTGGGCGGCTAGAGCTAGGGAAGAGCCAATTGTAGGGAAATCAAAGTGCAAAAAATTGTATGCTATATTTGGGTACATCTCGCATCTTTTCAAAGTCAGGCCAACTCCAACGGTGGCATAGGGGCACAAATGTTGGGTCAATTGGCTGTTCAAGGCCCACACAACAATAAGTTGTCCAAAATGTTGCATGATTTAAAAATGGTATTTGCCATTGAGGTTGGAGTCCCGCATCAGTATCTTCCTGGGGTACTAGTTTGAAATTTGGTCGAGTGTAGCCCCCCGGAGTATGCCTAGCATGTTCTCATTGCCACTTGCGGAAGTTGCGCTGAATGAGTTATGTTAGGGCCCTCACGTCCATGATGTCTTCCCAAGAGAGATGAAAGATCTGTAGCTTCCGCTTCCATCTGTTAACATCTACCATGATCAATGGAAAGGAAGTAATGGCCTCATACCATGTCTCTCTCTCACACACACACACACACACACTCATGCCTCCAAAAACGTTCTAGCCTAGTAAAAGGTCATGGACCCATCTAAATAAAATGGGGAAGGCCTCTTAGGATGTGAAAACATGGCATTCCCATAAATTGACTAGAGACCCAACAAGAAACCGTTGGTAAGTACCACTTAGAAGAATTAAATTCTTACCCCTAGGAGTACTATGACAAAAGAACAAGGGAGCCCCAATGTGAATAAGACGCATAGTGGCAATACTCCCTAAGAACACAATGAACTTCAGATCAATAAACTAATAAATAGCATCGGAATTAATCAAGTTATCCCCCAGGGTAATTATAGAAAAAGAGGGGTGCAAAAAGAGTACCCCAAAGTGGAGTATTATGGAGGCCCAAAAGGTGCAGGGTACGGGACTATGCAGTCATAATGACCACAATTCTCACCCTTGGAAACCGCCCACAAATGGCCAGCTGACTCATTGAGTCGAAAAGGGATCCAAGGGACTTTGTAATTCACATCCAAAGCCTTAGCCATTAATGTTGATCCTCCTCCCAAGGAAGCCTCGCGGCCCAAGCGCGCGAAGTAGAAACTTGTCAAGAGAAATAATAGCGGCTGACAAGTTTGAGAAAAGAGCCCGACGGCTGGAGGAAGACCTGGAAAACTACACCAAGAAAGGATTCAAAAAAGATGGATAGCACACAAGTGAGCCCATTCTTTCCTCTCCCCTTTGGCAGAGCGCTTTGTCTCCTTTCAACCTTCGTTGAGAGCCGCTTCCACCCTCGATGTGAGGGAATGAGCACGTAGCTCTTACGTATGCTCATTGAGCATAAGATTGTGCGATATCACTCCAACAATACTGTTTTGGAGCTCGGCCCGTGAGTGACTTCTGCACAGAGGAAAAACGGACGAGGCACGCAGCCTCATGAGATGAGGGAATGTCGCTAGGGAAGCATACGAGGACCTTGGGAGGGAGCTTCACCTAGTTGATAGCACCACCTCGGAATCCCGCTCAGCTCGAAAATGAAGAGCCTACTACGTCACTTTGAAAAAAACCGTGATAGTTGCTTTTTTTAACGTTCGGATGACGTATGAGGCCATGGTCTATGAGCAAGTCCCCCGAGTCCCGCTCCGATCAGAAATACCATACGATGACTTTATATATGTGCTCTCACTAAGACTAAACACGAACGTGTAGCTTGTAGGAAATGTAGGGAACGTTCACTGACATCCATGAAGGTCTAGTCTGGAGTGCGGCCCACTTATATGGCTTGAGCTATGACCGTTTCGTTCTCATATGAGCACATGGAGCCTACGATTGATGGCGCAGGAGTAAACAAGTATAAATCAAAGCTCTATCCCTTAGAACGGTCGAGACTTATGCTATAGGAACTGCTTATCCTATCAAAAACACGTCTGCATGTGCATGCCTAACCCTTTTTCCAGAAAGGAGAGAAGTCGCATGTAATGCATGCAGCATGATGCCAAGTGAGTTGGCACACCTCTCCGTCGAATTTGCAAGTGGAGTCTTGGGCATGATATTGCGGGAAAAGGACGTTGGCAACCTTGAAGAATACACTTGGGAGACTCGTGATGAAAATATAGTACTCCCGACCCTGTTATGCACACTTACATAATTATATGTGTCTGCAATGTAAGAACCACCTTGCAGCTTGCTTAATTTATAAATTATCTTATGGTCTTCACCATTAGACGTTATTCTCTTGGATTCACGATTTGAAATGCAGCTAGAGTAATCAAATGAATTCCTCATTTCTTGATGATTCTGTCTATGATCTACTGCACCCTTAAGCATCAACGTAAACGTGAACATAGTCTTGATAAAGCAATGGATACCAAGGGCTTGTCAAAGTGTTGACTAAGAATATGAATTAATGGAGATTTAGACTCATTGAAATCGTGCGTAACACACACACACACACACACATTTTCTACACTCGTACACACATTCATGTGGGTATTGACACTTACATTACCCCCACTTCCCCCCCCCCCCCCCCCCGCCCCACACACACACACATTCTATCTCTTACTAAAATAATTTAATTGCTTCCTTTTGGTCTTATCACATCAACACTTCTTTTTGTCAACATTAACTTCTAGTTAAATCTATTTGGTTATTTGATTGTTAAAAAAAAAAAAACTTTATCTAATCCCCTTTTTGGTTTACTTATTACTTCTTAGAAGTTTATTCAATTTTTGATAAAAGGTATGATTAGTTAATTAGTCTCTTTTGGATTATAAGTTTGGTAATGTATATGTTCTTAATTGACTATACCTAACACTTTTTTCCCCTTCACATCCATTTGGTGTTAGACTTAGTCATTTTAGTTCTTTTTTCTCTTTGGTTTATCACCCGTTGTTAACATTAAGATGGTCTAACCTAAGGGTGTGGATTACCCCCCATTTGATTATTTTCTTATAAGGGTGAGGACTACCCCTCTTATTATCTCACACACTTTAGTCGTGGATGTATCCCTTTTATGCTAGATCTGTGACACCATTTGTACATATGGCATGGTATTTTTAAAAATTTACTCATGAATCTAGACGGTTGTCTATGTTCCTAGGTAAAGCAATAACACGCTAGGGAATACATGCATTATGTGTCTACCCAATTGAGACTATGATGTTCTAACACCTAGTTTTTCTTGGATGGTGGTAGGTAAGTGGACCCTGACCTTGGAGCCTAGACTACCTGACAGATTTGACACTTTTTGTAGGAATTGTATACATATTTTATGTACACCCATAAGATGAGAAATTTATTATCCACCCTTATTTGAGCATCGTGTGCCATGTTATTAAAAGGTTTTATTTTTTAAACACACACACACACACACACACACACACACACGCACGCACACACACACACACACGCACGCACGCACGCACGCACGCACACACACACACACACACACACACACAAGCTCGTGTTATCATTGTGTGGTGTTGGTACATGCACAATCACATGTGCAAAAATGTTCCAATTTTTTTTTCATATTACCAGGTACTAGACACACGTAGTGTGGCATACTCTACAAGATCAGTGGGACTAAAAACTATCGTGGAAGGGGTTGGTTTATTAAGCCTTCATGGCCAATACATGGCTTATGATAAACTACTATGGCCAATACATGGCTTAGCTAAAATCTAGGTGTGGTGTTGGTACACTTGCAAAATTACTTGTGCTTTAAAATGTTGCTATATAGTTACACATATTGATGACATGTTCTAGAAAGTTTGGTGCTGCTCCATCACAGTGAGCTTGTTAACTATATGCTACAAATGTTCTTAATTGGTTACATGATCTATAAGTGATGATGACAGTTTGATGACCTTGGTATTCAATGAGATCTTCTCTGACTAGTCATACACGGAGACACATCCATTTGTAAACTCTGGGATATGAATAGTCTGGATATGAAGAAAGTGCTACAGTCTGTTCTAAAAAAAAAACAATGATCCCAATCATAAGGTTATTGGAAGGGTCTAATAACTATTGGCAATAATGGACAATATGGATGAGAATAATATTCCTTGGGGCATGTAATACTGGAGGTGGAATGGAAAACTAGTAAGCGATTCATCTCCACTGACTATTTGAGTCAGTTGCATGGCGTGACAACTATAAATACTACCTCCTATAAGCTGGATGAACACCTCGGCCTCTTAATCAAATTCTTGTGAATTAGTAGAGATGGGCATCCCGTGGAACACAAGAACTGTGGCTCACGATTGCTATCTAAAAGAGGCCTCTAACTAAGAGACTACCCAGGAAGATCGCGACAAGAACCAGACTAGCTGATTGGGAATCAGACTATTCAAGATGATCATACAAGACCTTGGTTTTCCTACTCTTTCCGATTCATACACAATTTATCATCCCTTGTCAGTGTGCCTCTTCTCTTTGCCATTGCACATGATGTGAGTCGCGACTCATGAGGTGCTTGCATATAGTATAGGGGCCGAATCTTTATGGTGGAACGTCACTATGGGCTGCTCCTTCCCTGATTTGGAGGTTCTCCTCTTACATTTCATCCCATCTCACTTTCCTATAGCACAAAGTAGCGCTTTCTCTTGACGTATATATACATGATGCATACTTCATATCTTGTTGTTAAGCCGCTTCTTTGGACGATGCATGTTGTAACTCTTCTTATGGCTTTACTTGCCTTCTATCATGGAATCCTTGAAAGATGAAGATCTATGTAAGGATAAGACCTGATGCAAGTCGTTGATGATCAGGTCCGTCTTCCATGCTCAGTTTGACTGTATCATCTTTTCACACTATTTTTTACACAGTTATTCTTACGCATGCACAAAGATTATCCTACTCAGGCTATGCTATTGATCTCCCATCATACACTACGCCAAGTTTTATTAAGTGGCTTCCATGAGGTTGCGTAGCATGAGGCATCGCTTATATGCCTAGCCACTCTCTCAAATACCTTTCAAAGTCTACTCATGAAAAAGAGGTATTAGGTCTACACTAAGGAATGGGCCAGAGAAAGATCACGCTATTTGATCAAGAAAAGGACATGACTATCCATGATTTTGACTCTACACAGGTATTTTTGACTTATTTGGCGAGCTTGAATTTTTCTTATGATCGCTTTTCTTTTCATGTGTCTATGCCTAGCCAGAACGCTTCAATCTTAGTACAAAAATGTTATATATACCAAGTCAATGCTTACCCATAAAACGTCAGTGCAAAGACTTGCATATACCTTGTCAATGAAGTCGTGAAGAAGTAGAATGTCATTCTTCCAAAAGTTCATGCTATATTCTTTGTCAAACGTATATATCTTTGCCCATGATGGTTCGGGATTGCCTGGTACAAACATTGCTACTACAAAACTGCATTCATATGAGATGATGGAAGAAGCTAAGGCTTAAGCTTAGCTAATGAACAAATATGGCTTAAAGCTTACATACAAAAGGTTGATAGAGATAAGGCCTGTATATTTGAGTGAGACTTGCTACCTAGAATCAAGATTAGACATCTATGAATTGCCTTAAACTCTATGGAAGTTTTAATAACCATGAAGGCACATGGCCTTCATTATTTTGGGATGACCCAAATGGTTTTGTATGCTTATTTTGGTGGAAAATGTGGCTAGTAAATCAAACATTGAGGGGCCCCACGATGACTCTTAAATAACATCATAGTGTGAAACATTCTTATGGAGCATTTAGAAAATGATGACTCAAACTCTGGAACATGTCAATAATGGTGACTCAAGCATTGAGTTTTCCTAAAAAATTGGTGAATCAAGTAGTATGTGGGTAGAAAAATGTGTTATTGGAATGACTTGATACACATAATTGAGTACTTATGGATTATATGATGTTATGTACCAATAGTAAGATTGATCAACCCAATAGGAATAAGGGTGTTTATATTGAAGATAGTTAGTGACTAGCTTGAGGTTTCTACCTTATACTGAAGGCTCAGGACACTAAAAGAAACATGTGGGTAGTAGCTCAAACACTGAGTAGCCCCATGATGACTCTTAAAATAACATCAGGGTATGAAACATTCTTATGGAACATTAAGAAAGTAATGACTCAAACATTTAGTTACCTCATAAAGTACCTATCGCTAAGGTTACATATTTGACTTACTTTGTATTTGCATTTGATATCATGACATCGATAACAAGTGAAGTTCTGCATTGAGGCCTGCAGTCCCACAATAAAGGATCTTTGTTGTAACATATATTTTTTGTGGATGGATGCAGGTGAGTCAAGCTCCTTCGATGTCATCTACTCTATACAATGATGGTCAAATTAAATATTCCTTGGCTATGCTAAGTTGAACCACCTGGTTGTATACGAACCTTACTTATTTGGCCAAGTATTCTGTGCCTTGTATAGTGGAAATCATGTACCTTCTTGTAATGAATTTTTTAAGTTTTCTCTAGCTTGTCTTTTTATGACACATCCTAAATGGATTGAGATAGATTGTGTTTGTATTGAAATGTTACACACACACACACAGTTGTCTCTATGCCAACATGGACTTAGGTAGTACAAAATGTGTATGTAGAGTAGCGGCAAAGCTCCGCTTGTACTTGCATAAGGCTAGAAATAATCCCTCTTAGAAATCCAACTTGCATGTTCTACATGCAAGTTCTACATACGATTCCTACATGCAACTCCTACATGCAAGTCCTACATGCAACTCCTACATGCGAGTTCTACATGCAACTCCTACATGCAACTCCTACATCCAAAATCTACATGCAAGTCCTACATGCAACTCCTACATGCGAGTTCTATATGCAACTCCTACAGGCAAGTCCTATGTGCAACTCCTACATGCAAGTTCTACATGTGAGTTCTACATGCAACTCCTACATGCGAGTTCTACATGCAACTCCTACATGCAACATGCAACTCCTACATGCAACTTGCAACTTCTACATGCAACTTCTATATGCAAGTTCTACATGTAGAGAGAGAATGTCTTATAATTCCTACATGCAGAGAGAGAAGGTCTCCAAATTGTATAAATACCCCATAATGGAATGAAGCCCATGAACCTGAAGAAGGTACCCATACCAATGATGACTCAGATTTTCCTTGGGACCTTGAAATTGAGGTTGAGAATACTGAAATTGAAGATCAAATCTTTGACAATGACCTAGCCATTCTTCATGCCCTAATGGCAGTTGAGCTCCCAAAAATTGAAGGAGGAAATCGCAGAAAAGCCAAGGCTGCACACTTCAATGAATTCGAACGAGTCCAAACAAGAATCCTTGAATTATATCTTGCAAAGCCAGCTCCCTCAATATCAAAACCATCACCTCTTGAATGGTCTCCTAAGGGACTGGAAGGAGTATGCGCAACAAATTTATCCTTACTTGGGAACACCTTACAAGTGGAAAAGTTACCCCATAGTTCCCAGTGTAAGAAGTTTAGAAAGTATAAGCCACATGTGTGTATGAAGATCGATAAAGAGAATTCACCCCCCCCAAAAAAAAAGGTCTCCAAGAGCCAAACAAATTGGTTATAATACTATGCCACCCCATACACATGGCACATGTCAGGCTAGTTCAACACCATCAAAGGTTGATCTTCAAGAAGTGCATGAGTACTTCAATAATAACACAAGTGGCAGTGTCCCCATAGTAATGCCAAGACCACTAAAAGAATCTGAAGTTCAAGCTGTGCTGCTAGAAACATTGGACGAAGTCCAATTCAACACAACCATAAACGGGAGCCGATTGAAGCGATACAACATCAACATGCAAGCCATCCCCGATAATAATGAAGTTTTGGGAACTTGGGAAGTCTTCAATAGTTTGCACTAGATTGTTACACATGCACTCACTAGCATATGCATGTTTTTGCACATATAGTTTGCACTAGATTGTTACACCCACACTCACTGGCATATGCACGTTTTTGCACATTTAGGAAGCATTAGGGGAGAATTGGGGTCTCAAAAGCGCCTCATAAGGAATGGATTAGGGAATGCTTATCGAGCTAATGCAAGGGGCTTGGAGGGTCCCAAAGAGGCTTAACCAACCCAACCTAGGTGGGTTAAGCCCACATTTGAGCCCACCTCTCCCCCCATCAATGAGGGGAGGGGGCCACTTTTTGAAATTTGAATTTCAAATTTTGAATCTCCCTCCCTCCCTCTCTCTCTCTCTCCCTCCCTCCCTCTCTCTCCCTCCCTCCCTACCTCCCTCCCTCCTCCTCGTCCCTCTCCCTCTCCCTCTCCCTCTCCCTCCCTCCCCCTCCCTCCTCCTCTCCCCTCCTTCGTCTTGCTCCTCCTCCTCCCTCCTCCCTCTCCCCTCCTCCTCCTTCTGGCTCCTCCTCCCTCCTTCCTCTCCCCTCCTTCTCCAGCCGCCCAAGATCCCTCTCCTTTGCTCCTCCCTCCTGCAGAATCTCTCCCCTCCTCCTCCCTCTTGTAGCATCTCTCCCCTCCTCCTCCCTTCTACAACAGCTCCTTCCCTCCCTTCTACACCTGTCGCCCTACTCTTCTCCTCCTCTTCCTCTTGCCCTCATCTACTTCTCCTCCTCCCTCTTCCTTGCTACTCTCTCCCTCTCACTGCTCCATCTTTGCCAGCTCTCCCCTACATTTTAGCTTGCATCAGTGATACCTCTCTTTAAGTACTCATGGCACCATTCGAGGACATATCCAACAAGTACCATGTGAACCTACAATTGGAGGCAGAATGAGGGCAGAATATGTAAGCACACGTTCTTTGGGATATAGTGGAACTCCTCAAAGTGTGCTCCACAGTGAAAGGGAAGAAGCATCTTGACCTTTGGGTGGATGGAAACTTGTATCCTTTAGACCTTGCCACCCAAAAGAGTCCTCCTTTTCATATAGTGCATGATGTTGTTCAGTTTTTGGCGAGGGACATGCTGGATTGCTCGGTTATTGCAATCGATTGAACCATTCTCAGACATTGGCTATGCAAGCAAGCGAGGTGCAGAGAGCCCAAGTAGAAGAACTTACACATTTGGGAAATATTACTATTGTGGCAATGCATAATAGTATGCAGGATCTCCAATTGCAAAACAAAGAACATAGGTTGGGAGTACTGGAAAGATTTGTGTGAGTGCACCACAAATCAAGCTTCACATCCGCGAATTGCTACTTTGAGAGCAAAACTGTGGACAAAGCTTGATGCATTTATAAAGTTGCTTAGACAAGGTCAAACAGATGAGCTTTATTATGAGAGATTCAGGACAGCATTGGGAGAATTCATATCATTGATGGTAGAAGCATGGGGGGAGTCACATATTACACATTACATGGTAATCCTCCTTAGGTTGAAATTTTGTGCTTTAAACTTGAGTCAGTTTATGTTTCTAATATAATGTTTTTCTTTACAGCATATTCTTTATGCACATGCACCTTGGTTTGTGGAGCAATGGGGCCCTTGGAATACTCAAGGAATGGAGAAATCACACTACAGAGCAAAGGTAGCATACTTCAAGAATACAAGGCATGGGGGTGGTATCGCGCGAAGCAATGCACTACACGAAATGTTCGATTGGTTTTATAGATGTCTAGAGGCCAGGACTCTCAAGCGCGATAAGGTAGAGGTCTCAAGTCTCGCAAAAGCGGTTCAACATGTCAAGAAGACAAGGAGATGTGCTGCTTGGAAGTCCTCAACAGGGAGCCAAGGGGTTGCGCTTTGGTTGCAACGTAGAGTCAGAGAGGGGAGGCGTTGGGTCCTAAGAGAGCCCCAAATGTAAAATGTTTGATGAATAAAGTTAATACTATTTTGAGTCAATTATAGATTCCAAAATTCACAAATTTGTTTGGAAATTGCAGAATTGCATGTGCAACATGGCAAGGCGGAGGGGTGATGGGTTGGGAGGGAGAGTGGTGAAGATTAAGTATTACCGAACTGGCGACAAAAGACTGGGGGGGAGCAGGTGCACTCAAAAACCCTAATTTAAAAGAAAAACCTAAAGTGCTCAAAAAAGACTATATAAAGCACTTCAAAACCCTAAAATCCCTCATTTCTATGGCACGAGTTAAACAAACTGCTAGACCCACTGGACATCGTTTAGACACTACCCATTGTCTTCCTCACAATGCCATGGCCTCCGAACGCACTGCAAGCCCCAGTGGCCAAGAGGGCAATGATCACCAAGGATCTGAAGATAGTTCTCATCATCAGGAGTCCAAGAAACGCGAGTCCCCACCATCTGACTCTCATGGGGGATCCTAGGGATCTCAGTACCAGAATTTAGAAACTATGTTATGGTTTTTAACATTGCAGAAATTGATATGGAGTTATTCTCTTGGATTCTCGATTAGAGATGTAGCCAAAAATTACTCTCTTGGATTTTTTTATTAGAAATGCAACTGGAGTAATTAGATAGAATTATTTTGGCTCAGTGATTCTCTTTGCTGCACCCTTAAGCATTAACATAAATGTAATTATAGTCATGATCAAACAATGGCTGCCAGGGGCCTTTCGAAGCTATGACTAAGAATGTTGAGTAGTGGAGATTTAGATTCACTGAAATAGAGGTAATACATACCATTGCAAGGTCGCTTGGATTCCAAAGATCCTAACTTGGTGGACTTGCTTCATCTCCTACAAATCTCTTCTTGGTCGATCCTGAGGACCTCGACAGACTTGGCTATGAGGATCCATTATCGCCCCTATCATTGGCATACCAAGCTATCATGACGTTGTTCAATGGAACCAAGTGATATACAATGGGAACATCCGAAATAACCTTTATTCATGACCTCGACTAATTGATTGAGGGACCTTCACAAGATATATTATATGGATGGCCATGACCCTTAACACTCTTGTACCTTACTTTTGGAGCCTTTTTGGTCCATTACTGGACTTTTACATCTTCCACCACTGGTCGAAAAGATTTGACGCTATCTTTTGTACACTCTATAAGGTGTGTGTAGAGAGAGAGAGAGAGAGAGAGGAGAGAGAGAGAGAGAGAGAGAGAGAGAGAGAGAGAGAGAGAGAGAGAGAGAGAGAGAGAGAGAGAGAGAGAGAGAACCACACAAAGGGAGGCAGGGAAACACACACACACACACACACACACACACACACACACACACACACACAGAACCACACAAAGGGAGGGAGGGAAAACACACACACACACACACACACACACACAGGGGGGGAGGGGGGAGGAATTGGGAGAGAGAGAAGTGAGGAAGGGAGAACTGAGAGGGAGAGAAGTGAGGGACAGATAGATAAATGAAAGGGAGAAATGAGAGAGAGAGAGAGAGAGAGAGAGAGAGAGAGAGAGATAGAGAGAGAGAGAGAGAGAGAGAGAGAGAGAGAGAGAGAGAGAGAGAGAGAGAGAGAGAGAGAGAGAGAGAGAGAGAGAGAAGAATGAAACATATATTAACATCCTTGAAAAACCTCGCGGGTCTATGGGACAAGAGTGATACAACATCAAAAAATATCTCATACAAGCCTCTGTGGGCTGGGGCAAGGGGTGAGCTAAAGCCCCTGCCAAGTACTAATCTAATCTAGTGTCTAAAGAATAGAATAGAGACAAAATCAGAAATTGAATCAAGAGTTAGGAGTGTCAGAGATCAAGTCAGATCAGGTCTCTCCATTGGGCCATGAAGATGTTGCGTATCTATAACTGTCGGGCTATCTTGCATCTAGGTGGTGGCCGTGGTCACGCCTCAATCTCAGTACCCGTCGGGCTATGTCAATCGTGATCCCTCGTTGAGAGAGAGAGAGAGAGAGAGAGAGAGAGAGAGAGAGAGAGAGAGAGAGAGAGAGAAGAATGAAACATATATTAACATCCTTGAAAAACCTCGCGGGTCTATGGGACAAAGTGATACAACATCAAAAAATATCTCATACAAGCCTCTGTGGGCTGGGGCAAGGGGTGAGCTAAAGCCCCTGCCAAGTACTAATCTAATCTAGTGTCTAAAGAATAGAATAGAGACAAAATCAGAAATTGAATCAAGAGTTAGGAGTGTCAGAGATCAAGTCAGATCAGGTCTCTCCATTGGGCCATGAAGATGTTGCGTATCTATAACTGTCGGGCTATCTTGCATCTAGGTGGTGGCCGTGGTCACGCCTCAATCTCAGTACCCGTCGGGCTATGTCAATCGTGATCCCTCGTTGAGAGAGAGAGAGAGAGAGAGAGAGAGAGACAGAGAGAGAGAGAGAACCGTGGGAGGTTGAACTGAGAGGGAGAGAAGTGAGGGACAGACAGGGAAATGAGAGGGGACAATTGACAACTCAGAGAAGTGAGGGACTGACACAGAGAGAGAAGAAGAGAGAGAGAGAGAGAGAGTACAA